>NC_020494.1:17659911-17712032 GCF_000184155.1 Fragaria vesca subsp. vesca | reverse complement strand
TTAACCAAAATTTTCAAAAGAGTTTAGCCGACGAAAATAAAGAATTTCGTCGGCTAAAGTTCTTTATATAGGCGAAGATGGATGGTAAGAAGTCTATTATCTGCCAGATTTTCTTCTCGGCCTAGCTCCGCCGTTAAGCCACCGGAGACCGCCACAGTTGTCCCAAAAGCTTCGCCGTCGTCTCTACTTCATTGCTGGATAGGTGGTGCATCGAGTGGCGCCGCCGTGAGGGATAAATCGAGCTCTAAAACTCTGCCTGTTCGGATTCGGTGTCGATCGAATTTCTCCTTCCTTAGGTCACCATTTGGTGAGTTCTATATATGGATAAGTTGAGTTTGATTAGTACTACATTCTCCTAGAATTTGGTAGCTCGATTCGGTGTGTGTGAAGATAATCGAAGATTTGAAGTTTCTAGGGTTTAAAATTGGGGATTTTTATATTTTGAGTCGATTGACCTGTTTAGGATTAGAATTGAGCTTCGACTTCTTCTAGAAAGTTATTCGAAATGTTGAGAGGAAGATTCTGTCAAATTTTGGTCGTGATTGAAGGTGGCCGAAAGTTTCTGCAGTTTTTTTTTTCAAACCCAGCAACTTTAGCCGACGATATTTAAATACTATATTCGTCGGCTATAGTATTTTTAATTTTTTTTTATAAGGTTTAGCAGACGAATTATGCCATAATTCGTCGGTTATAGTTATTTTTTAATTTTTTTTATAAGCTTTAGCCGACTATATTTCGTCGGCTATAGTTATTTTTTTAAATTTTTTATAAGGTTTAGCTGACGAAATATACTAAAGTTCGTCGGCTATAGTTATTTTTTAATTATTTATTACACACTTTAGCCGACGAATATCTTAATTGTTTCGTCGGCTAAAGTCTGGGAAAAAAACCGACGACATGTTTTTCGTCGGCTAACTGTGGGACTATAGCCGACGAAAAAAAAAAATTTCGTCGGCTAAAGTCATCACAGACGACCTTTTCCCGACGAAATCTTAGCCGACGAATTAAGTTAACAGGCCGACGAAACTTTTTCGTCGGCTAAAGTGCTTGTCCTGGTAGTGCACAGTCATGAGCTGTAGTACAATAATATTCAATGATGGTGGGTTGTAGATGAATAGTAAAGCTGCATGCAAATATTGCATAGCCCCAAGACGCAATAGAAATATTGGTGCGCATCAATAATGTTCGAGCGACAAGCTAAAGTTGCTTGGTCGTAGCCTCGGTGAGACCGTATTGCGTGTGAACATGGGGTACAGGACACTCAACTTACATCTCGATAAACTTTTTTAAAGAATGGGTAGTGAGCCCGTAGAAGTATAAGCAACATAAGCAGTAGATAATAGTGTAACATGTGACCAGTGTGTTAACACTTCAACTAACACCATAAAGCATAAAAAGGTGTCCGCAAGTTGGTTGTATCTATCTACATAGTTTGATGTAAGAATAGAATGTTCACTTTTGTGTTATTTAGCGTAGGAAGGTCTCACTCCTAATTTAGCTAAAGAATAGGCTTTCAAAACGAGTAATGAGCATTGCAGGGGGCCAAGGCGACATCGAGGGAAGGCCGGTGCACCTCAATTGCTTGAGGAATTGATTGGACGACCTCCAGGAAGTTGGAGTCGTGTTTGGGTGACGTCAATGTCCCCCAGGTCACCACCATGCTTCATGGTGATGCTACATCTCGAATGTCTTCGTTTTGAGCGGAAGAATTGATGTCCATGAAAATTTCTCAAAATTTGGACCATTATATCTCTTCCAGGTTGACTAATTTGGTTAAACCAAAGCCTATATGAGTCGGTGTCCCAAATATCATGTTTGGTGACAACATGAGATTCGATATTCGAATTGTAGTGACATACAGTCTACTCGATTGACTCATAAATTTCTCTAAGATGCATTTGAGTCCGCATTCATGAGAAGGTATACACAAAAGAATTTTTGTTCATTCTCACAATGTGTTTTCAAATGAAACTATTAGCAGGAATGTTTTTAAAGCTCAATATGGTTCAATTGCCTATCAATGCATAGAGGGTATCTGTGAAATTAATCATGGTGCCATGAGGCATCAAGATTCAAGCTAAACCGCGTCCCTGAATGACCGGTATGATTCAATCATTGTAGTCACAGAAGATTTACAAAGGCACAAAATCTAAAGATAGTTACCAGTTCCTTGGAATATTGTGGATAGTTCCACTATCTGCGAAGCACTCAATGTCTCTATGAGACATATCTACAAGAATGAGTAGATATGCGAGTAAATAGTTCCACTTGAACTATTTAGAATGATTGAAAGAAGCTACAAAAAGCTGCAATCCCGAGTGCATAAAAATTTCCGCGCAAAATGACCTTTACGCACTAAAACAGCCATAACTTCTTCGTTAAAATAGATATGGACGAACCGCGAAAATTTCTGAAAACTAAACTCGTAGAGCTTTCCAATGATATAAAGCTCACTATCTGGTTCATTCGGAGCTGTTCACAAAGCTCAAACGAAGTTGACTGTCCAGAAAGGACAGATTGCTGTTTTTCACAGAATTGGCATGTGCGAAGCTGTGAAGCTTGCAGATGGCGTGTAGGCTTTTGCCTTAGCCAAAAGTGACGTGTGTATGAACAAAATCAAGTTCTTTCAGTCGTTCCAAGGTCGTAAACTCCATGAATAGTTAGCAAAAGCTCCCTAACATGGACAGAAACTAACTCAGAGGACCTAGAGGATTCGATCATGATGATAATTTTCCGGTTTTGATAAGTCTTCAACGTCTTTTGCAAGACAACAATTGGTTTAATAGCGTAGGGGGATCCAAAATCAAAAGTTTTCAGTAACTCCAAGTCAGTATGACCAGCATGTCTGTGGAGGGTCGGTAGTGCGAGGCACACTTGAAACCACTATCTCCTTAATTTCGGACAATTCTAAGACATCACACTGAGCTTGGATGAACCTAGTTAAACAATTGATGATGGAAAATCCGTTATAGGGTAGAAGACTTAACCGGAAACACGTTAGCGATCCTTCTTGAGTATGCAAGGCCGTGCGTCATCTTCACTTGGAAGAGACCAAAACGGCACAATCTAACCATGTAGATTGTAAATATGCCATGCTTCTAAGGACGATGTAAAAATGTACATCTTGTTTGTAAATCAATATGAACCATAAGGGGAGAATAGTTTCATAACTTTGAAAAAATTCTCAAGGCATTCATTATTGCTAATGTGAGTACATCGAGGTCTCAAATAGACGAAGGACGTCGATACAACGCCTTAGTACATATAGCTTGGAACGAAAATCAATGTCTAGCCGATGACGTCAAAGTCATGGGTAGCTAGAGCAAGATCCGAATCTTTGAAATTCGCGATCATGAGGATGACGTTCTTGTCCTCATATTAATTTTTCGTACCTTTTTGTATGCATTCACAATTTGAAGGAGCTAGACAATCTTGAACCAGTGATCCGAAGATCCACAACGGTTGCATTGTCATGAGCTGACGTGAGTAGTTTTGACAAAATGGTGTCTAGACCGGAAGTGTCGCTATTAGAGCCGACGACACGTCCCCCTCTTTTCTAGACATCGGCACGACGTTTTCTGTCATTGCCATGACCCATATTGTTGTCCCCACATTAGGGGATAATCCCAAATAAGTTTATCACATTAGCGTATATACAATTCCCGTTTGTATGATCAAAATCAAGTCTCGTTGGTAATTCCAAACCAACTTGGAGGACCTAGAGAACTTGATGATGATCGAATCCGCTAAAGATTATGGATCATGATGCCACAAAAGATCATCGACAATATGTAGTCAATTAAGGTGGTAAGCAATCCACTTGACTAATAACTCAACAAGTAAAGTTATATGAACGTTTCGAGAAACGCTCCATGAGTGCATTCCACAGTACTTTGTGGTTTTGTGGTCATTACTTTTTGCACAGATTGTCATTAAAGGCTTTTGTCGATGTGGCACTTCAAAGACTTTGAGCACATGAGATGTGAAATCTCGGCATCTAGGCTTGTTAACCTGGGGGTCAAAACATGTGGTTTAATCCTTTCCAATGAAAGGTTCCATAGATACTAAGAAAAGATTCGCCTTAGGCATCGAGTACGTCAAAACTCAGAGGAGCAGAATGTTACATTGCTCTTGCATACAAAACCAAGTTGTTATAAGACTCGATAAAGGTCACAAACAATGCTTTTAATGGTTTGTCCTTCGGATTGATCACACACAATCCGAAAAAGCCGCGAATTGATCAAACACAATCCGGAAAAGGCCTTGGATTGATCAAATACAATCTGGTGATAGGTTGGGGTTGATCATACACAACCCGGACAAGGAAACAAGAGTGATCAAATACACTCTTGCCCCGCGAATAAAATTCTGAAATTTTTGGTACCTACAAATACACCGACCCAAACATAGAATGAAGTAGAAGAAGGGGAGAAACCACTTTATCTCCCCCGAGGTTATTGAACTTGGAAGAGTTTTAGGGTTGTTAAATAAACATACCGTAAACACTTGGATGCTTGATCGGATGAAAAGAAAGCAGCAGAGTGGACGGCCGGGAAGCGACGGCGGCCGAGGCAGGGCCGAGAACCTCCGGTTTTGGTTTTTAGGGTTTGGAAAAAAAATGGTGGGCTATTAGTTCTAGGGTTAAAACAAAGTGCATGATAACGTGATGAATATGTGGACTAATGCCACCTAGTACAGCCCAAAGAGTCCTAGACTCTAGGAGACAAAAGGGGACCAGTTTGAAGTGGTCGTGATAGCAACAGCTCTGCCAGCGTAGCTGAAAGGGATGGGGCTTCATTACATGTGATCCATGGATAACTAGGTGATTAGTATCAAGGTAATGGAGATGGTTCTAACAATCTACTCCTCCAAGACATAGAAACTTTGAAGACGATGTCGATGCAGAAGGATATATTCTTGCACTTGAATATGTTGACCGACTTTTGGGTCTAAATCTCAGAGAGTTCAGCGAATGGCACTCTTCCAAGCCTGAGTTTGAAGTTGTTCAGAATCTGAATCATCCAACCGGCCGTGGTAGCGGTAACAGAACCAAAGATTGTATGACTGTGTTTAATTCCAACTTGTATATGATGACTGAAACTAGGCGCCACCGCGGAGATGAAAGCTTGGACTTGAATGTTTATTCCTTTGATCCTACTGACCCGGATGACCGCAAATCCATTCGTCTGTGTGACAAAAGTGCCTCACCCAGATTGTGGATGATAATGATCCTATAGTGTTCACCCTCGAGGAGAAAATCTATGTTCTTGGAGTGCCATCATATTCATATCGCCGGCGTGAGGAAGAGCCACAACTTTTTTGGGTTTTTGATCCTTTTCACGAATTCTGGAAACAACTCCCTCATCCTCCCCTCGACAATTTTGATCGTTGTTTTTCGTTGTACTATGATGTTTCTTGTGGTCACAAGCTTCTTGTTCGTACATACAATCAAAGATACGTTTTCGACGCTCACCAAGAGAGATGGGCGGAATGTCGTCCTCGCAGTGTTTATGATGAGCACTACTTTGAATTTAGGGCAATTGTGGAATTTGATGATGGCTTTTTAATTGCTGTGCCTCAGAACAATAAACAGAAGAAGAGCCTTGAGCTTGTTGCTTATAAGTTGGATGAGAAGGGGATCCCTCAGCAGCATCAGGTTCTACATGAGCTTAACATGATGTTCTCTTCTCGTCCTTTGTTAAGTAACCCTCAGGTGTTTTTGGCCAAATGTGATGATAACCTTATGTGGTTGGTCTATTCTGGCAAGGATAATGTCCAAGGGTTTACTTGTATTGGTGTCGCAGTGTTTCGAGTCTCCATGTCATATGACGATGCTGGGAATGAAGTGTTTTCGGTTGATATTGAGGCTGCGGATTTTATTGATTTAAATAGTCTTGAGGTGCAAGGCCCCGAGAAGACCACCCAAGTTTACTCAGCTTCTGCCATGTGCCATGATGATTTGAAAACCAATTGCAAGGACTGGTTTTTGTACTTGAATGTGGGGGATCGACTATGCCGTCTAAACATTACTGAATTCTGCAAAAGGAGGAGCTCTTTCATGCCTAAGACGTTTGAGCTTGTACATTTGTCCTATCCAGAAGGTCATCCTAGTAAAATCCCGAGTAGAATGAGACATATAGTTGTGGGATCGAAAGTGTATCTGGTTGGCGGTCACAGACTCGATCGAAGAATCCATAGTGATGCACATGGGAGATGTTTTCCGATGCCCAACTTAGAGATTTATGCACTCAGTTACAACTATGAAGCAGAAGAGGGTCCTTCTATTACCCTCTGTCAATGTGAATTAGGTTCTATTCCTAAGTTGATTGATCCACGGACCAAGACCATTCCTTTCACTATCACTCTTGATGATAAGATCTATGTTCTGGCAAAAAGACCATACTTGGGGGAAGCAGAAGAACTCAATGATCATGATCAGCCACCACTTTTTAAGGTTTTTGATCCTCTCAAACAATCTTGGAAACCACTCCCTCATCCTCCCTGCTATGATATGCCATCTCGCGACACTGAGCCTTATGTGTGTAACTACTTCTCTTGGGGACACAAGTTCATTATTCGTACAGAGGCAAAGAAGAAGAACCGTGGCACATACATTTTTGACACTCACCGAGAGAAATGGGAGGATGCCAAGAATACGAGTGCAATCCTTAATGAGGGTTTTAGGGCTGTGGCAGAATTTCAGGGGTTTTTAATTGGCATGCCTTATGAGCGCCAAGAACTTGTTGCTTACCATTTGGATTCGGATGGGATTCCCAAACTCTCTAATGTGCTTCACGAGCTGCAAGGGATATTTAGCTCTTGTTCACTTGTCTCCGACTGTTTTCTTGGAAAATTTGATGATGACCGTATGTGGCTGGTGTATTCTGCGCAGGATAGTATGAAATCTTGGCATGCACGTGTAGCGGTGTTTCGTGTTTTCATCTCTAATGACATAGCTGGAGCTGAAGTCCTCTGTGCAGATCTTGAGGCTGCAGAATTCTTTCAGTTCGATAGATTTATTTCCTCAGCTTTCACCTATGCTCCATGATATATTAATATGAATTACTAGTAGTTCTGTAGTTGTATTTATTTTTCCCTTCAGTTTGGTGTACGTATACCCTTATTGGTGAGCTCTTGACAGTTCGGTGTATACCCTATTATTGAGGAGCATTTGGTATTTCTTGTTTTCCAATTCTTTTGGTTAGTCTTTCTTTTGGCTTGGTCGTCAAGAAATGCGGTATTAAACCCATTTCGACATGGCATTTATTCAGAATGACAGAGCAATACAAGTTTTATAAGCCGACTTATCAAAATTTATTCAGTATTCATGTATAAGTTTTACTCAGAAATATGCGTTGAAAAATATTGATGTTAAACCATAAAATCCCAGCTTTGATTTGCTTCCCATATCCCACTAGCTAGGACACGGACGTAGACTTCTTCTTGAAAAGAACTTCACTGAAACAGAGAGATCGACAAAAACCCTAGCTGGCACGGAATTAAGGGGGTGGTGGGATTTTCTTTTTGAAAAAAAATATATATTTAGAAAACCAAAATTTTTCTAAATATCCAATTCATCATCACGTAGGTGTATAGGTTGTTCTCTATCTACGATCTCGATTAGCTTAGTTTATATGTGATGCACAGTCAAAACGAAGATAAACATTTGCAACTGCTCTTCTGTTTCTTATACCTATTATCAAGTTATCGAGGATCAAATATTGGGTGAAAATGTGAAATAAACTCTAATATTTTGTAATTATAGAAAGATTATTCTATGTGTATCGATCATTATATATACCTTCCTTTGGAAAAGAATCATCAAAGTATTCCAGAATATCAAATTCCCTTATTTTATGTTGATTCTTTTTGTTAGGGCCTAACTCTAGCTACAGCCTTCTTCTCCTCGATCACTACTAACGATCCAAACTTTTCAATATTCATTGAATTAGATATGGCGATGCAAGCACCAGCTTCAAAGAAGGATTGGTTTTTGTACCTGATGATGGATGATCGAATATACCGTCTAAATATTGATGAATTCTGCAAAAAGAACTCTCCAAAGCCTCAGTTTGAAGTTGTTCATGATTACTATCTTGATGAAGGCTATATTCCTAACACAACTAGTCCGCTTCCTAATACAACTCTTCCGCAGCGAATGCAACCTATTGTTGTGGGTTCCCAAGTGTACATGCTCGGGAGTACTACTCACTCTGAAAACAATGGTTCTGATCATGATGACGATTCCGGTGAAGATGCTGAAGATGATTCCCGTACTAACCGTAAAAGCGTACGTTGGCAATGGTATGATAATCGTGTGGCCAATTTAGATGTTTTTTCCTTTGATCCTGATGCTTCAGAGGGTCCAGCGATCAGGAGGGTCCAGCGATCGTATGTTTTAAAATTCTAAGGCGTGACTGAGACAATGGCACGAGAGCCTCACCAAGGCGCTTACCTTGAGGCGTAAGGCGTAAGCCTTTTGATAAATAACATGTATTTATGTAATTATTACTCTTATATATATAGAACACACGTTGCAATCGACACAAACATTATATGTTGTCATCCATCCCTAGTTAGTAGTTAAACAATGCGATTCAAGCAAATCACCAAATATAAAACCAATCCAAAGATTCAAGTTGAAAGATCAAAGTGAACTTAACCTTAAACATAACTTAATCTTATCTGCTAAATGCTAATAGAACACTGTCAGCACTCAACACACAGAACTTGATTATTTGTATATGAATATATCAAATCATACACAGAAGTATGCAAGATTGAAAGAACACACAGAAGTATTAGCAATGAAAGAACACACATAATTATTAACGATTTCTCATTTATTCAGTAAGCCAACTCCAATCCTTTATAAAGCAAACCTCCAATTTATAACCAATGCCCATTGCAATATCAAATCCATATATTGAAAAACAACATATATACTCTAGTACAACTGTACAATACTATTGGATATTTGAAAGAGAGCATACCTGTAAGTCTGCAACCAGAAAACCCAAATTGCCTTCCTTCTTTGACAACAGAACCGAATTCAGGAGGAGGATAGAGGGAGATTGATGAATACCAAATCAAACCCAATGAAAACCAACGCTGCTGATGTCGAACTCACAATTACCTCTCCTTCTCTCAACTCTCGCGGCAACACTTTAGTTGTTCGGAGGCAAGCCATTGAATCATTGAATCGTTGAGGTACTTTGAGGTTAAGCAACTGAGTTTGGGGGAGGAGGTTGAATCGAAATGGCCAAACATTGAAACAATAAGACCTAGTTTACTCTTAAATGTCAAAAACCCAAAACCACCCCGTTTCTTTAAAAAAAAAAAATTAAGTGTACGCCTTTTGCGCTTTTCAAGCCTTGTGCAGCGCCTAACCAATCAAGGCCGACTCAGTTGCAGCACCGCCTCGCGCCTTTTGAGTCTCAAGGCACGCCCGAGGCACGTTTTTTAAAACATTGCTTAACGACGGCAGTTCCATTAAGAGGAGGATAATCGATCCGAGAATGACTTGTTCTCTAGTTTTCACCCTTGAGGACAAAATCTATGTTATGGCCAGAGCATCATACTCGGGCGATGAGAATGATCGATATTGATCACCACCCACCCCTATTTAGGGTTTTTGATCCCCTTCACCAATTCTGGAAAGAGTTCAACCGTCACCCCACCCCCCCCCCCCCCCCCTACTGTAATATTGTTGATCGATCTTTCGATGAACAATGTACTTTGGGACACAATCTTGTAGTTTCCACTTACACTTCTCGGCGGATTTTCTACCAATTTGACACTCACCAAGAGAAATGGGAAGAATGGCCAGAGGAAAAGGAAGACGAACAGAAGAAGAACCAGTTTGTGTTTAAAGCTGTTGTGGAATTTGAGGGGTTTTTAATTGGTGTAAAACGCAACGATAATTGTTTTTACGACCAGTTATTCGAGGAGCTCAGTGTTTATCAGTTGGATCCGAATGGAATCCCCAAGCTGATTTGAGCCCTAGATGAACTTAGGGGATATTTTGTCCTTTTTTATGGGTCGATAGATGTCTTATGGGAAAGTTTGATGGTGGCCGGATGTGGTTGGTGTATTCCAGCAGCAAGCATGCATGTATACGTGTTGTTGTGTTTCAAGTTTCTATCTCCGACGACCTTGATGGCAATCCGGTCTTCTCGACAGAACTACAGGCTGCAAAGTTTTATGTCTTCCATAGTAGAGGAAGAGTAATTTTATTCATATCATCTTTATCTTGACTCAGCTTTTTCCATGTGCCAATGTGCCATCACGCAAACAATCGTGAGATTGAGGAGAAAAAGTTGTGCCGGACAATTATAAAACACGATCATCCTTGAGTGTAATGCGAGTTTGGCCATTATTGCTGCCTCGATCTACTATGTTTTTTGGGCCAATGTTGCTTCCCAAGTTCGCATAGAGGTGAGGAAAAACTCACATTTTAATTGTGGCACTGAGTTTGTTACACATTTAAAATGTAATTATACTATGATCGCAGTTGAGTTCTGTAATATCTTGTTTCTTTTATATATTTTTTTCTTAAAAAACAAATACTATTTTTTACTTATACTCTTGACTTTTATGATGTCATGTAGGCTAGTTAAGCAACAAACGACGGTTAATGGACAAATACTGTTAGCAAAGAATGATCGAAAAGAAAGTTAAAAATCAATTGCATAAAAAAAAAGAGTGCTATCATATCCTATCCACAAGCAGAAGCTATAAAGGAACCAACACCAAACATCCGCAAACACTTGTTCAACACTATAATGGTAGTCACTCACTTCACTCTATCTTCATCCTCCTCCACTTTCCTCTCCTCTCCTCTCCAACCAAAACTCAAACACCTTCCCTCCCTCACAAAACGACCAAACCTACTTCATCTCAACAACAAACCTCTCCCCTTGCGCGTCACCTCACTCTCTGTCCCCCAATGCGACACCTCACTTCCTCCGGCGGTTCAGACCTTCTGGCAGTGGCTCCGGGACGAAGGTGTAGTCTCATCCAAGACACTTGCAAAGCCAGCTTTGGTCCCCGAAGGCATGGGGCTCGTGGCCAACAGAGACATTGCCAGAAACGAGGTCGTTTTGGAGGTTCCAAAGAGGCTGTGGATAAACCCGGATGCTGTGTCAGCCTCGGAGATTGGAAATGTGTGCAGTGGGTTGAAGCCTTGGGTGTCTGTGGCTCTGTTTTTGCTCAGAGAGAAGAGTAGGGACGATTCCAAGTGGAGGCTTTACTTTGATATTCTTCCTGAGACTACTGATTCCCCTGTGTTCTGGTGGGTTTGGCTGGTTTTGGGTTTTTCTAAAGTTTTGATTTTTGTGGTTTTATGGGGTTGAGATTGTGGGGTTGATGAGAGTGTTTGTGTTGATGGTTTCAGTGCAGGTCAGAAGAGGAGCTTGATGAGCTTCAAGGTTAGTGCATGTAGTTTTCCTGTAATTGATCAAGTTCAAGTCTTGGTTTCTAATTTTAGCAGCGAGAATTGTAGCTTCATAGGTGGAAGTTATAGTTGTGTAATGTGATGCCACAAACGTGTTCATGTTGGTGTTAAAATTTAATCTTGGACTGGAAAACTAGAATCGAAAATGTTATGATATGTCGAGGAGTTTGATGGACATGTTTCTAGGGCAATGTAATTAGTATACTGATGTGGGATATTACCTTAAACTTGTTCTTGGTTGTTTGGCAGGAACTCAACTTTTGAGTACAACAATGGGTGTGAAAGAGTATGTGGAGAGTGAGTTTCAGAAAGTGGAACAAGAAATCATCCTTCCTAACAAGAAGCTTTTTCCTTCTCCTATCACATTGGATGACTTCTTTTGGGCATTTGGGATACTGAGATCTCGGGCGTTCTCGCGCCTCCGTAATCAAAGTCTTGTTTTGATCCCGTTCGCAGACTTTGTAAGCTGATCTGCGGATTCTTGTTAAACAGCTCTTCAAATACTATGATATCCAGCTGGTTTCCCCTCATATTTTATATTATTTTTAGATTAACCACAGTTCCAGCGTAACTACAGAAGAGCATGCATGGGAGATCAAAGGAGCAGCAGGTCTTTTCTCTTGGGACTATCTGTTCTCTATAAGAAGCCCTCTTTCTGTCAAGGCTGGAGAGCAGGTAAAAATAATAATATCATCACTGTCTCTTTAGGCAGAGGATTGCTCTTGAA
Organism: Fragaria vesca subsp. vesca; assembly: GCF_000184155.1. Lineage (NCBI taxonomy): Eukaryota > Viridiplantae > Streptophyta > Magnoliopsida > Rosales > Rosaceae > Fragaria > Fragaria vesca. Next base: position 17,699,850 of record NC_020494.1, on the reverse strand, counting down.
TACTTACGAATTGGTAGATGTTATGTAACAATTGTGTGATTCTCAACAGGTTTACATCCAGTATGATCTAAACAAGAGCAATGCTGAGTTAGCTTTGGACTATGGATTCATAGAGTCGAAGGCAAATCGAAATGCGTTTACCTTGACACTGCAGATATCAGAATCAGACCCATTTTATGGGGACAAGCTGGACATTGCTGAGTCAAATGGTATGGGTGAGACTGCATACTTCGACATATTCTTGGACTGTTCACTTCCAGCACAAATGATTCCATATCTGCGGCTGGTAGCTCTTGGAGGAACCGATGCCTTCCTCTTGGAATCTATATTCAGGAACTCTGTCTGGGGATTTCTTGACCTTCCTGTGAGCCGTGCCAACGAGGAGCTCATATGCAGAGTAGTCAGAGATGCCTGCAAAGCTGCTCTTTCTGCCTATCCTACCACCCTTGAAGAGGTCTGTTTCTAAACCTCCCATCCTCCATGCAAAAGACCTTTGTGAAGTCTTTTAGTAGTATGTGATTTGATGATCGATAAAAACTTTTCTGACGTCTGAACTAGACTTGTAACAACTGCACACAAATCCATCCTTGCAGGATGAAAAGTTAATGGACTCAGAACTGGATCCAAGGCTGGGCATTGCTGTTGGAATCAGAGCAGGGGAGAAGAAGGTGCTGCAACATATCGATAGTATTTTCAAGGACAGAGAGTCAGAACTAGACATATTGGAGTACTACCAAGAAAGAAGGCTTAAGGATCTTGGACTCTCTGGGGAGCTAGGAGACATCATCTTCTGGGAGAAGTAGGGAAAATTCTTATAGTGAAACTACTGAGAGTTCCTGAAGAGGATGAGGAAACACTTTTCTTAAAGGATGGATCCCATTAATACATTTTTGTTGCTTATTGTACTTTCATAGCAGATGTACCAGTAGACCTACTCTTACCAATATTGAAACACCCAGCGCTTGAGTGTATAAATGTAACAGTTTGAGAATCTGTACTCCAGTGCTCCTTGAATTGCTATTTTTGGTAAAACCTGTCACAGGGCATGTAGTGATTCTTCCATAATTTGGTAACTGGAAATGAACCGTACCAATCATTGCCATTTCTCATGACTAATAGTAATACATACAGATTTTTGCCCATCTGGGGTTAATTGTGAGATTATAGAACTAACCAGCACTGAATTTATGTGAAGTTTTCAGATACAGAGCAAAACAAATAAATATATGGACATTGATTAAAAGATTGGAAACAATGAATACCACGTATCTTTGTTGACGCCCAAATTGGGAACTTGAGTCCATTCTTTATGCCGTTTCCTACAAAACTCTTATCTGTGTGTGTACATTGCTGCATGCTTACTAATATGAAAGCAACATGGATTGTCGACCACTCTCAAGACAATTCCGTGGAAGCTAATTCCAGCTTTTGACGGCTTGCACTTCCAGTCACCTAGGTTTACTTAAGTTACCAGGGGTTAGCAAGTCATCACAATTCGTTCCCACGCAGAGGCACTCTTGAGGATTTGCATAAAAGTAGTCTTCCTCCTTTGGCTTATCTGGGATAACTCTTCGCTGAGTTGGCTGTCCCATTCTTCTCTCATGAACGGATCTTACAGCAAGGGCAAACCCTTGCCATGAAAGTGTCCCATTTAAATGCATGTCTAATAACTCGACAAGTTTTTTGCGATCTAGCAAGATGCTTTTTTTAAAACCAAGATACCTGCACAAAATGTAATTAGCAGCCTAGTTTTGTTACTTAATGAAACAAAATCCATCTGGAGAGATTTTCACATACCTACGGTGACCTTCAACAAGCTTGGCCATGTTTCCATCATAGGTAGGGACGAAAGTATTACTGGCTACTGCAACCATAAAATCCAAGGCAGCCATCTGAGATGAATGATTCTGAAATTGTTGCAACTCCTCCGGTGCGAGAAGAGTTTCCTTCTTCACCTGAAATAAACAAGCAAGAAGTCAACACTTTTCTGTTAGGAAGCTTACTTTTTAAACAAAGCACAAGGTAACTACATAATGATAGCTATGAAGGGCATGAATGTTCTAGAGTCAGGTCAAATGTGGATGGGATCTATGAGACCCTATGATTTTGCCAGATGACAAAAGGCCAACCCCCGCTAATTATAACCAACAATTATCCTGTTTATATAGACTCCTTATGAAACCAGGATAGCCAGAATCTGGCAAAAGGTTAAGTGTTTCACAACCAGAAGTGCATAGTTCAGGAAACTGACTCACAATTCGGGGAAATGCAGCTCTTAGCGGTGCAAGTCTCCTATCCTTGCCATAAATCTCACCAGCTGCTATATAGATCTGTGTGTCTTTGCTAAAACCCAATGCTTGCAAGATTAATGCACTTTCCTCTGGTGTCAGAGGACACAACCCTTGAGACCTCCTCTCTTCCGATACTATCTCTTTCTCTCTCCACCAAGGATATGCATACCTAAATGAAAGGTACAGCAAGCAACATTGCATGATACACGTGAGTAAAACTCGATATGATAGCTATATATAAACAATCTTGACAGTAACAAATTTGTAGAAAGCAGACAAATCTATGACTTGATCCAACGGGTTAGATGTAGTAAATCCTGGTCTGCCAGGAACTGAAGAACCTACACCGGAAGGTACATAGAGTGGGACGGTCAATATTGCATTAGCCATGGCTGTTCAAACCATTCTTTTTCATATTTCTATAGTTCTTTTACCAACTGAATAGGAGTTTATAGATTCTGGAACATTTCATTATTATTTATAGACAAAATAACTCACAAAGCTAATTGTTCAACTATCATCACAGATACATCATATATTTCTTTTTTCCTGCTGAATATATAGTGTGTTATCTACTAGCAATAGGGTTTATAAAGAAGCAAGCAAGTCATCATAAGAAAAGTAATGATTACAGTCTGATTTTCAAATGAGCATTCCACAAAGTTAATTGTTAAATTGTAAAACACGACCAACCTTAACCGTTTGAGCTCCTCGGCTTCTTCAGCTGTGCAGCCATGAGTACAACCTGAGAAGGCCAGCATGTCCATCTCGTACCTTAGATGCAAAGTCACAAAAGGTCCCTTTTCTTGAAGTATACGAACCAATTTGTAACCCAAAGACTCAATCTTTGGAGTGAACTTCAGTGCCTGGAAATTCACGCGACACCTGAGTCTCTGAAGATCATGAGGTATCAAATTGTTTGCCAAGCGTGTATCTGTTCTATTAAAGTGCAACACCTTATGCTTGCTAACAAGTGGCAGAACCTGCATAAGGAAATCAAGGCACAGAATCAGGACGCATCACTTAAACTTTCTGCATAATGGAATGAAATGAATATAATCAGAAAGCAGAGAGAATAATTAAACTCATTCAAGCCTCCAATGAACCAGAAAACTCGGAGACATTTTATCACACTTTTAAATTATATCCCATTAATCCATGCTATCAAAAGAATGCCAAGAAACAATTTCAGTTGCAGAATCATCAATGCAGTACCCTTATACGACCATGGACCTATAGAAAGTTCTTTAATTAAAATCAGATTCTTCACCCAAAACATAATTAAATGAAGTGCACAAACCTGTTCGAGATAGTATTTTTCATTTGACCAACTAACAGGAGGCATCTCAAGCGGTTTATACCCATATTTCCTACTGAAGTTTTTTGGCAGTCTTCTGACAATTCGGACTTCGTCTCTCAATGAATCAATGAAATGTCTTAAATCAAATATATCCTCAAAATTACTGCAAAAAGAATACAAATAGTTAAAGTTTCAAAGCAGCAAAAAAGAAGTTTCACGATCACAGACTCAAGTACTATACCTAGGATCGGCCCAGAAAGATGTCTTATCAAGCTCCGGAACAACCAAAGTGAGATTTAAAAGCCGAGCAACAGTCACCATGTCACAAATCTGAAATGCAATAGGAGCTGTTAATCACTAGATATCGGACAAGGGAAGAAGATAAGGAAAGATAAACATGGTACAAACCGCAGCACGCATTTGATTCAAGCCCCCGTTGCACGACACTCTAAGAAAGCCATTACTTGTATAATTTCCTGCAAGAGTTCAAATCATTAGGCCCATCTTTCCAGTTAAGCATAACAACTTCAAATTCACACATTTCATACCGCGAAAGAAACATTTTCAGTAAAATACTTGGAAACAACCTCCAACACAAAGTTAGTTCACAATTTCAACATAAGCTTAAAACACTGAGCTTCACACAATTGCCAATTGAAAGCGAATTCCAAAAACTAAACCGTATACAAGCATTCCTTTTTTAGTGCAAGCAACACAATCCTACCTACTTCTCCACAACCTCAACTGCTTCGACTATAAAACCAACTATCCTGCATTGTCGAATATGCATCATTCAATCGAAATTAAAAACAGACACTTTACTACTGAGCTAATCTAAATGCATGCATCAACTACGCATTTATAACACAATCCACCACTCAGATTTCCATTAACACAACTTAACACTATCGAAAATCAGTCCCACGGTCATCTCCGATAGAGAAACAACTCACTTGCAGGAACCAGAGGCGGCGGAGAAAGAACACCCGGGCCCGCCGGAGCCAGAGTAATCTGCGAAATCCGATTGCTGATATTGGAGAGCAAATGCGGATGCCATAGCTCCCCAACCGCCACTAACTGAACCAAACAAGTCCAAAGAAACAAGCTTGAGCACAATCTTATGAACCACACCTGCAGCCGCGTCCGGGCAATCACCGGCGACGGAAGCTTGTCGCAGCGGACATGTCCACCCTCAGATCTAACCTCCATTCCTCTCTCACACACCACATCGCCGCAGCCTCATCGGAGTCCCTCAAATTCCCCGATCGCCACCGCAGCTCATAAAATCCCCAATCTCGCAACAACCCGCATTGCCGAAAATCCAGAGACCCCAATAGAACAAATAGAAGAGAGAACCCAACTTTGATGAGCAGAAAATCGGTTGGAAAACTCACGGGTGGAGATAGATACGGAGAATTAAAATCTCAACAAACAAATGCAATACAACCGTCACGCACTTTTTGCATTCCCTTTTCCGGGAAAAAACCAAGAATCTTCTTTCGGCTACTTTGCTGTGAGTTTTCTTCACAGTTTTAATGAAAGGGGGAAATATTTGAGAAGGGAATATATTTGGGTTTGGTTAGATCTCTCTGTAGTGCCTGTGGGAGAACGGTGTCTTGTTTTCTGACGACAACAATTGTATTCCTACCACTGCAGATATGAGTTGGGCGAATATTTTAAAAAGGATTATATGAATTTTTCTGTTTGAATGTGTGGGAGATTTTACTGGAGTTTCGTTGTTTTCTTCTGATAATGTTGCCTGTAAAATTGGACCGTTATTGACGATGCACTCCTCTACTCAAATTGGAAAATCATATCAATCCTTTTGTTTTTCATTTTGAATCGTTTTAGTAGATTTTGATAGATTAATGTCTCGATTAAGCGAATCATCGAAATTTATTTAGCGAACTTAATGAAGTTTTTAACTAGAGTATTACATTCGAATAAAGAAAGTATATATCATTATATCACGTGTTCAATTGCTAATAGATAATACAACGTTTTATGATGTTTATTTTAGAGATTCAGTCATATATCGAGTCATACTAGTAGTTGTTGGCTTTGAGCTCGGACTTCTTTGTTAAAGATGTAATAGTAATTGACATTTTTCGAGATTTGGTTGGTCATGGAGTATGTTATAGTCGTCTTTCCACTTAAGGTGATCAAGATTTCCTTATTACATTGTTAGTGCCAAAAGGGTTATAATTATTTTATAGAACTGCTTCAACATGACGCATACATGCTTCATTAAATATTCAACACATTGCGTGTTATTCATATTTAAGTCGAGCGTAAATTATATACGCACTTAATATTATACGAACATAAAACTTCCGTATCCACCATATTTACTTTAAAAGGATTGCACACATCCTTTTAATCACAAATGATTTTGGATAGAGTAAGACTTTCATGAAGCAAATGCTATCCATGTCTTTTGCAATACATAAAGTATCAACCTCGATCTATTACTTCAGAAACAAAACCCAACCCAAACACTTTGATGCTTTGCACGTAATCGATGAAATCAAGGCATCCATAGTCGTCAATAACTACACTAAACTAAAATAAGAGATTCAGGTTGCTCCTAAGGAAAGTGATTATAAACTTTAGTGATACCTTTTTGTTGGTTCTATGTGTTTTACAAAGTGATAGTGTCATACTCCCAAGCTTAAGCCAATTCCTTTGCCGGTCAACGAAGTTTTCTATGATCAAGCATCGAATAACAAATGAAAAATAATTAGTTGATCATGCACATTATATATGTGTGTATATCTTTAAAATGACCAATGTCAATTGGCTATAAGCTTATCTAGTAATTACATATTCTTGTTGAACGAATCACATAATTGTTACAGATAAGCTGATCGCTTAAGGATCAGCAATTTATAAAAAAATTAAAAAAATCACATAATTGTTATGATGCACATATCTCTTATGGTGCTTATAGTGCTCAAACAATGAATATTATGCATCAATTATCTACTTGAACATCAAAGTCAATATCTTATCTTCAAATGTGATCATATTACGGTATAATCTCTTCACTATACATAAATAGTCGGAGATTGAAGCTATTTTATTGACTATATTGGTCTATATTTTCTATCCATCACATTTCATAGATAATTATATATCATTTTTAAGTCGATAAATGATGTTTTTTTAAGTCTGATAATAAAATCTTATTTTAACTAAATAAATGATGCGATCACTTATACAGTTTACCCATCGTGAAAGTATAGTTTCTATCTTTCATGGCCACCGACTTGTATCGACAAATTTTTCAATGAAAAGCTTTGTTGGGGATTTTAGTTCCAATGGGTTCCCCTTCCCTCACCGCAATTAAGCTTCACTTTCACGAAAAGTTTGCCTCGTATGTACATCTGAAAACATTGCATGATGCAAAAGTGGGCAAAAAAGTGGTGACTGAAATGATATATATTCCGTGCTGTTCAGTTGCGGGGGTAAGATGTCATGAACAAATTATAATGGACCTTAATCATACGCAATTAGGATTAAATAATGCTGCTTTAACTGGGGACAATGATTTTGAACCCAGAATATTCATATATGAATGAAGAAAAGAATCACAGCTGGCTTTTTATCCCTTTTTTACAAAAGGGGTATTATTCCAGACTTAAATGATGGTAATTATCTTACAGTTAATTAAAGCACGGACTAATTAAGTATATATTCATGTTTTATCTGCCAGTCTGCCACTTCTGGTAGTCGGAGGCACAGTAGCAGTATAGTATTGTAGCATTTTACTGGGAGCTAGCCACGAGACGAAATGATGAAACTTTATGATTTCATATTTTCAATTTTTCATCGTAACGATATTTGAGTGAAATGATCAAATTATCGGATACTTGTTTTGAATTTCGACTTTCTGGACGAATTCATGATTTTATGTATATACGTGCTGCATGATATGTCACAATCATTAGTTCAAATTACGTCGATGGTTCAGGTCATAGAGTTAATGCACCGAAACAGATTGCCAATGCAAATTAAGGCCCTCGGTGATCCTCCATCGTTTCCAGAAAGGGTGCTGCAACTCATTGGTCATCTACTCGTCACTTTGATTCAGTACCATTTCTCTAGGTCACTTCATGGCTATACACACTTGTGATTAGATTTATAGATTACTGAAAGAAAGGTGCTACAACTTTGATGAATGTGGGAGCTCAGATTAATAATGCAAGTAAGTTAATAAAGTATACTCCTCGAACATATACAGTATGTCAGTTTACTATGTGCCATGCACTAATCGGTGCATCTGTTAAGGTGAAGAGGTATTACTTAAACAATGTTGATAGAACAACAAAGTCGAACTCGGAACTACTTGCAACAAATAAACATGTTTAAGACTACCGATGAAAACCAAGTTACAAAAATAGTAATGTAACATTCACTCTGTCAGATGTCATGCACTCATTGTTAGAAAATAACGTTCGATCTGTTTGACCATGTGTTATCTAGAATATCAAATTGGTACAAAAAGACATGTCACGCGCGTACAACTCTACAACAAAATGAGAAAGAGATAAGTGAATCGAGCACCTAATTGAATGGGTGACTAAGCTTAATAATTGCTTATTTGGTGAGTATTGTCGAATATGAGAATGAAATAATACTCAAAATGCATGCATACATCAAATTGTAACATGTTTTGCATGTCGAGAGATGTCACGGACATGGGACACTCTCATTGAATGTAATGGATGTCGAGAACATGTTAAACAATGTCAAAACATGTTCTAGTTAAATGAGCTCACATTTCACTGAACACACATGTTAGAAGAGGATCCGGATCCGTTATAATTAAGGAGGTATTTTTTTTAGCATCTAAGTAAATCACACATTAAACAAAAACGAGTAAATCACAAATAGGCACATACCATTATTTACATTAAAACACTTAAGCTATTAAAAAGTTCTCCAGACGTGTTTAATTGTCTGTTTAATAAAATGATTAAAATCACATTAAACTCATAAAATTACATTCACTGAATCCTCTCTGGTGCCATCACATTACACGGTCTACGAAATAGGCTTCCAACAAGGTGTGCCTATGTTCATGTCTTCACAAACCCCGGGACGAGCAGTTGGAGAATAGGTCATTCCTGACAATGCTTCTGGATAGACGGAGTCCTTGCCTTCTTTGATCATGTCTCCACAAACCAACGAGGAAGGAGTAGTTGGAACATAGGGAATTCCTGATGATGATGATTCTGGATAGACAGGGCGATGGGGAATCGGCACACGTGAAAGCATCTTGTCTCTGATCGATTTATACTCAGCAGCAACCTGATCATCTGGGCATTCATATACACAGTGCTGATACCAGACATTACAAATGGAACAATACTTGACCTTAAGCACTGGCATGCTCCCACCACAAGAGCTACAAGCCCACTTTTCCTCGTTAAATGCATTACCACATCGACAAACTATTTCATCTCCACGGGGACAAGTCGCTCCCTGTGGGAGATGGTAGAAGTAAGGGCAACGAGCAGAGCGGAGGTGAACCTTGTCACAAATACCACAAGGGGTGTAAGGGCAACAAGAAAAACGGGGGTGCGAGTTAGAACACTCATCGTAGGGCACACATTGTCGTTTGTCCACAGAAGCACCTCCACCAGCCACCGGTCCTATCACCTCATTCAGCCCCATGGAGCCAGCGGATCCTCCGCAACCTTTTCGATTGGTGATTTCTGAACTATTTCTCGTATCAGGAGGAGAAGAGGCGCCGAGTTTCTCAAAGAAGAGGATCCGGTCCTATCACCCATATTCCTTGCTAACATGTTCGGCGTTCGGTTCAATCAGAGGATTCAGAGCGTTATAAGGAGGTGTTTTCATTGACACTCCGAATTGCATCCATGAACGTTTTATGGGCCTTTGATAATTGGGCCATGAGGCCTATAGCTCAACATCGCCTCCTAACTCACCATCTAGCCCAGAAAATTATTCAAAATTTACGTGTCCCAGCGAATAGGAGATAACCACGTGTCGAGTTTCTCGACTAAAAACCTTAGTTGCAAGCCCACTCAAAGGCCCAAAAAGCCTAAAAAGCGTGTGCAGTCCCAGTTTTTGCTGCGAAGATCGAGACGACGAAACCCTTTGATTCGGTTTCAGAATCTCTCTCTCGGAAAAATGGTTGAATCGCGTTTACTAGCTGCTCTGATCCTCCTAGGGTTTCTCATCTCCGCATCCGAATCTCTCCGCTTCGAGCTCCAATCCGGTCACACCAAATGCATCGTCGAAGACATGAAGGCCAACGCCATGACCGTCGGAAAGTACTCCGTCGTCAACCCCGACGAGGGCCAGCCCATGCCGCCGTCGCACAAGCTCACCGTTCGGGTAACGCCTCTGATTCAATTTCAAATTCAATCACGGAAATACAACTGTTTAGTTTTTGACGGATGAGATTGATTTGGAATTTTCAGGTGACGTCGAGCCACGGGAATAGCCATCACTACTCGGAGCTGGTGGAATCGGGTCAATTTGCGTTTGCGGCGGTGGAGGCCGGCGATTACATGGCGTGTTTCTGGGCGCCCGATCACAAGCCGCAGATCACGTTGACTATTGAGTTTGATTGGAAGACCGGTGTGGCCGCCAAGGACTGGTCCAATGTGGCCAAGAAAGGCTCTGTTGATGTAAGCCTAATCTGAAATCTACAGTTTTCGAATTGGATTTTTAGCTCAGTTTTTTACTTGTGGTTGAGTACTGTTACCTGTGTAGATAGCAATAGAACATTTTTACCTCGCAATCTTTTTGAGTATATATTGAAAAGGATGGTGCTTTCTCAGCTTGGACTTGACTTGTCTTATGCTCAGTGTTAATATTGTAGTGTTAATAGAGATTGATTATTTGGAGATGTGAATCAACTGAAATGATCTAATAGATATACATTGCATACGATGCTTGATACTACTCTAAAGTTTCTGTATGTACAGCTTCAGTGGAAATGTTGTGGGTGCCTTCGATATAAACCACTGATGATATGGATTCCTGTTTCAATGTTACAACTGATAACTTGTTAGACTGTAAACAAACACTCTTACTTTAGCATGTTGCATAAACTACATGATCTTCCCTCAAATGATATTTATTTGATTGGAGTACTACTGCTGTATTCAATTGTGAAATAGATTGTGAAATTGAGTTGTGGAGTCAACTAAGCCTGATCTGAAATTTACTGTTTCCAATTGGATTACCTGTGTAGTAATCAATTTTAAGCTACCTGTTAAACCAATTGAACATTTTCACCTCACATTCTTTTTGAGTATATATCGAAAAGGATGGTGCTTTCTCAGCTTAGACTCGTCTTATGCTTAGTGTTAATAGAGATTGATCTATTTGGAGTTGTGAATCAACTGGTTTGATCTAATATTTATACATTATGCTGGATGCTTGATACTAAAGTTTCTGTATGTATTGCTTGAGTGGAATTGATCTTGGTGCCATCGTTCTAACCCATTGATAAGATGCGTTCATGTTTCACTGTGACGACTGATAACTTGTTAGACTGTAAACAAACACTTCTACTTTAGCATGTTGCTTGTACCACACCATCTTCCCCCAAATTATTTTTATTTGATTGGAGTAGTACTGCTGTATTCAATTGGGAAATTTATTGTGAAATTGAGTTGGGGAGCCAATCTAATGCATTCATCTTCATACTTTCAAATGCCAGTTAATGGAATTAGAGCTTAAAAAGTTGTTTGACACTGTCACTTCCATTCATGAGGAGATGACCTATCTCCGTGAACGGTACGGAAACATTCTCTCCCCTCTAATCAATTAATGAAACAGAAGGAAACACTGATCATATCTTCACTTATGGTTTCTGTTTACTGCAATGTTTCAGGGAAGCAGAAATGCAGGATCTGAACACAGCAACCAACTCCAAGATGGCCTACTTGAGCTTGCTTTCACTATTTTTATGCTTATCGGTGGCAGGTTTGCAATGGTGGCACTTGAAGACCTTTTTCGAGAAAAAGAAGCTTATCTGATTTTGTTATAGAGAAGTTCGATATTTTCATCTTTTCTGGTCTTTGTAATATAGTTGACAGAACATTGTAAGGGATGTCAGATCACATTGTTAGATGAGGTAGGACAACCAAATGCTCACGATAGCATAAAAGTTCTGTTGAAGTTTACAGTCATTGTATTTCTAGAAACATTCAATGATAACAAATTTAGTTATTTTGTTACATAAGTTTCTGTTGAATTATTTTCATCATAACGTCTTCAGTTCCATGGAATGAATTTCAAGAATATGGAAATTCAAAGTCTTTGCTTCTCAATACTTTCATTGGTGACTTGGTTATTCTTATGCGCTTCCATTACTATCATTGCATTCCATCTAGGATGCATCTTGTTCTCTTTTGGCCCAGAAACGAAACAAACTGCAAGTCGAGTATATAATTTGTGCCGCTTAGTTCTCTCATGTAATATCTTTACACACATATTCAGGCATGGACCCCAGAGAACCCCATATGAAATTATAGATGAAAGTTTAACGAACCTTACCCACCAGAGTGGCAGAGTGGAGAACCTTTATTCCAGTGTTAAATAGTTAAATGTAAAAAAGAAAATACAGTGTTCACTCATCATAACAGTACAAGCAAATTACAATTGACATGTATGAAAAAGAGATTATCCAGTCAAAACATGAAATCTCAGTGTATGTTAATTTCAATGAGATTTTCTGGATATTGTTTGTTGAGAAAAAGACATCCTGTTATGCATAGACACAAGAATAATATCAATATCACTTCCTCTCCTTATAACGAGAATCTGAAACTGAATAGTAGAACACCAATTGCAAGCTTTCCCTGTTTAGCGTATTCACAATCTGATCTGCACCATTGGGGGGACTACAAGTGATGGGCACAGTATCATCTATTGTACCTGATAAAGTCATCACCTTCAGACTTATGTATTGAATAGGTGCCAGTGATGGTCTGTTTGATGATGTTCTTTTATCCTCTCTAGCCTTTTCAGGATTTCCAAGAAGGAAGGCCTTTGGTTCATGTCAGCAGACCAGCATTGCTCTATTAACCTGTAACAAGTTGAAAGAAATAAATAAAAACCTATTCAAGGTTCAAACTCATGTTCATATTGAAGGGAGCTGGAGATTTGTACAGGGGACCCAAAATGCTTCAGTTTAACATAAATATATGTAGATTGGCTTACTCTTTTAGTTCAGGGGTGTGTCCTTTTCCATGAAACATTGGCCTGTGTCCTTCCGACACAAATTTGGCTGCGTCATAAGGCTCGTAATTTGCAAGTGGTGGATCTCCTTCAAGCATCTGCTTAAAAGTTGAGAGTGACGCAATCAGATAGAATGTAACATCACTTCTTTTCTTTTCTTTGAAAGGCGAATCTGATTTTTACACCTTGGACAAACCAACATTACCTCGTATAGTATCATTGCAAAAGAGAACACATCAACCTTCTTATCATATCGCCGGTGCTTAAAAACTTCGGGAGCCATATATCGATCTTTACAGTTGTTCCAATGCAAAACAGAAGAAAATCCATTAAATGCAATGGTTTTATGTAATTCAACAGTAACTTTCAAAGGAAACTTACAACTTCCAGTTTCTCCAGTCATTTTGTACACATCATGAGTATTTTGAACCTTAATGAGCTTGCTTAGTCCAAAATCTCCAACTTTGAGATGGTCTGCACTGGAATTGACTAAAAGAACATTCCTGAGATAGGGAAACAAATTTCAGAAGTAAAATCAGAGTTTCTTTCAACCTGTGAGCACAAAATCATCTGGGGCCATTGTACACTTCTTGCATTTATTAGCACTACTTAACAAGAACATCAAATGCCACCAAATTCTAGAATCTATATACTCACCTTGGTTTTAGGTCTCGGTGAATTATGACATTTGGCTCGTTGTGAAGATAAGCCATCCCTCTGTCCACAAAACATTTAGAAGCTGAGATTACCACCAGTAATACTTTCTTAAATATTAGATTATCTTCATTTATCTCTCATGCTCGTTTTTCATATACACCAATACAGCAGCTTACTATAAGAAAACTAAGCTAAATAATAACTATCCACATATTTCTAAGAAAATCTTTCTGCAAAATTTAAGGGACTGAAGGAAAATACGGGAATTATGTGGAGAAAAATTGAAAATAGCAAACGTAATCTGAAACAAATGTTATGGTAAACTAACACTCTGCACTTTCTGAACAGCAAGTGATCTAATGATTGCTATGTGATGACTGATGAATTAGACTTCCTGAAAAGCTAACTTTTTGCGACTGAACTTCTGAAAAGAATTCATACCCTTATCTCTCTTTTAAAGCTATTTAAGGTGTCTTAAACCATACAGCAATGAGTTAAATGAAGTTTCATTACAGTACCTGGCAATGTCCAAGGCAAAGCTGATAGCTGTTGAAGGACTAAGTGAACCCTTTTCCTTGAGGTATTGATGAAGATCTCCCTACAAAAGCAGAATAATTAAGCATCAGTGACCTTGGAAGACACCTTTCAAAAACCACTTCAAAAACTTTAATAAAAAGTACAACGTGCCAAACACAAATAGAACATGCAAAAGCATACCCCTCTTAAATACTCAGTAATTAACATAAGGGGCTTCTTCTCTGTGACAGCCCCAAGAAATTGGACTATATTAGGGTGGCGAAGCTTCACAAGCAAATTAACTTCATGCCGGAAATCCTGACTGTATTAGGAAATTAAAAAAAAACCGTCAGAAATATAATGTAAAGAAGAAATGCTGATTATGATATCAATATCAATCATTTATGGATGACAAAACCTTCCCAAAGAAACTAGATACAGAGAAAAATTATTTTATTTGTAGGAAAGAACACTGAGGAATTAAAGTGTTTCGAGAACCCACTCTCTGTAAATCAAAATCTAAATTCCATTCATGTTCCAATCAAAACAAAATCATAATTTGATGCAAACAGCAACAAAGAAATTTTCACTTGCAAAAGCAACTAAGTTGCAAAAAGAAAATACAAAATAATGCAGAACTCACATCACTAATCTATCACCAGAAAGGGATGGAAGAATGCGTTTGACAGCCACTGGTGTTCCACGCCAGTGCGCTTTCAAAATCTCACCAAATGAGCCCTACAAGAAACACAAATCAGAGTGAGGCAATATCCTGCAGAATGCAGGTTGATCCAGAACCAGATCACAACAACATTCATTTCATAAACAAAGCACAATAAACTAGAGAATCCGACTTTGAAGTAAATAGAACTACAATATAATCGAATTGGAAGTTCGCACAGCACAAGCATTCATTCAAATTCAGACCTTCCCTATGGTAACGGAACCAGAGAAGTCAAGCTCAGCAGGCTCAATTTCCCAATCACACTTGTTAGGCAGAGGAGGCGCCACCGGCTTCGGCTCGAAATGACTCCCATTTTGTCCCTGCACCATCAACAACATTCACCAAAGCAAATTCCAGTCCATAAACAAATCCTCTAATCACAAAAACGCATAATCAAACAGCTCAAAACTCACATAAGACAAGCCACCGTAAGATTTCAACAGCTCAATCATGGTGTGCTTCTTCGCTCCCTCAGCATCCGCCAGAGGCTGCCATCAGATTTCACCGCAAACTAAAATCAAATCACAATTTTCGCATTGCATTTCATCGAATCAAACAGTAAAAAACGAAAAAGAACAAGAAAAAATTACAGTGTTCTTCCAACGATCCTGAGCGTTGACATCGGCGCCGTACTCGATAAGGCACTTGGCGACGTCGATCCAGCCGTGGAGGGAGGCGACGTGGAGAGGAGTGCGGTTGTCGTAGTCTCTGGCCTGAACGAGGCTGCGATCTTCTTCTAGAAGCTTCCGGACGGCGACGGCGTCGTTGTGGTGAGCGTGCCAGAGTATGAGCGAGGTGCGGCTCACTCTCGCCTTCTCCTTCTGCTTGTCCTTGTCGGCAACCGCTGCGCAGGGCTTGGCTCCCGACGACGAGTCGGACGCGTCGGAGGAGCTCATAAGTGAAGCCCGGATCGGAAAATCGGAATCGGAGGAGGCCAAATGGAATTGTTGAATTAAATTTTAAGAGTGGGGGCGACTTATGGAGTCGGTCGGTTGGTCTTGTTGGTTAAAATTAGTTGTTTGGGAAATTTTAGACTGGAGGGCAAAATCGGTCTTTCCTTATTTTCTTGTGTTTTTCTGGAAAGATTGGAGAGCAAGTTAGTTTGTGGGAGTCTGGGAGAGGACTGAAAGGGAAATTTACCAGATGCTGATGAACATGAAAAAAGAAAAAAGAGACTCACTCTTACTTTTTCAATGGAAGCTCATTCCTTTCTCACTTTGATTAATCTTTTGCATCGTGCTTCATGTGAATCCAGATAAGATGCTGTATATGCTTTTGTAACTTTTTGATGATTAATTAAATACTGTTTTGCCACTCAAATACTATCACAGTCGGTCGAGTTGATAGGAGCCTGGGCATGAAAATCCAATACAGGTTCAAATTCGCTCTTATACTGATTGGAGTTAAACCTCAATCTGTAATTTTAGCCGACGGAGTGTAAACTGTGGGGTTGTACTACTATAATGTACTGATTTGTTTGGTACTGATTGATTGTTCTGGGGGCATGGGTGGAGTTATTGAATTAATAAGGCCGCCTTATAAGAAATATAGGAGGCCACCTTGTTTGCATATGGAAATTTCTTGAATAAAACACTTCCAATTAATTTGGATCTTGGACCTAAGCAGTGGCCACCAAACTTGGAAAACAGAAGTATATGGCATATGTCAAGGCTGCGCAAGAAAAATGACCTCTTTCTCATACTACATAAAAGAGCCCAAGAGACTGAATATAAGTAAGAGATTATATTGATCATAGTGAGGATAAGGGAATGAATACAGGAGAAGCCCGAAATTTACAAATGAATATATAATACAGATTCAGGGCAAGTGTATTAGTATGGTTGTATACTTGTATAGAGGATTAGAAGCAGGAGTGTTCAACCTGCACTAGTTTGAAGCAGCTAGTTGTTTATATACGAACTATGACGCGAGTCTAATTTAGTCTTCTTGGTCTTCAAGGGAGCGCTTCCTGGCTCTAAGGTTGAGCTCTAAGCTTTGAGGCAGAGGAGGCTTTCTCCCACGCCGGAACAGCACTGCAAGAGCTCTCATTTTCTGGCACAGATCGAATACCTATAACATTTCAAACACAAAAGTAACAATTACCAATTGTTCACACTTAAATCAAGTGTACATTGAAGTCATTGCTCTGTTCCTTACTGATGAGGCCTCTATCTCTGCAACACCTTCACAGCCTTGGCCGCCTCCTTGCAACAAATCACAATACTTCACTGCTTCATTTGCATCCTCGAAGACCTAAACCCCAATTTAGTTTCATGATCAGATACTCCATAGGTATTGAAAACTTAATCTAAAACCAATATGGTAACCATTTATGTGGAAGTCAAGAAAAGCTTACAAGCACTCCATCCCTAATATCCTCAACAAGCATCTGGAACTTGTTGCCATTTCTAGGCTGCTTAGCTTGGTTCCACTTTCCTCCTTTGGAAAACAATTGCCCAAGCTCCCTTTCAACTTCACTGTCATAAATTTACGAACAATCCCATCACAAAAATAAGACAGAAACGAATAAAATGAGAACTGAAGAACATATATATACCTAACATTTCTTCGCGTTTTCATTGTGCACAACTGGTTTTCTCTCTGAGTTAATACATACACAGGCTTGGAAGTTTCCCTCCAAGGATTAGCCTCCAACACTAAACATAAGCAAAAATCATTAACATGATCATTTGGTCTAGCGACATAAGTACATAAATATGTGAAACTTAGACTTAAAAAATCATTTAGTCTAGCGGCGTAAGTATGTAGAACTCTCAAACAACTATGAATTTTCTATAGTTTATTATTAATTTTCTAAGCGATGGACATGCAAAATTCACAATCAAATACTACTCTTCAATTCAAACAAACTCCACCAGAAATTCGAAATCCCTTACCATCATAGCTGCTGCTATCAAACGTCTGCTGGAGATGCCGCCGCATATCGTAGGCGCGTGACGACACGCGCTTCACAAACTCGTCGGAAGTGGAAGGGATGCTACCGTCGAGATGAAGCGCCCTCTCCACCTGCTCGCTCTCATCGTCGGAATCTTCTCCCTCCTGACTCGCCCCAGCTCCGCCGCCGCCGGTCGACCTGCACGAAGCTTCTCTGTGACAAAACCTTCTTGTGGAAAGATCAGGAGAGCGCGGCACTCCGAAAATGGAGGACAGGCAGAGGTTGCGGTTGTGGAGGCTGACCGGAGAGAGGCTCATCCGGCGGCGCCGTGGACGGAGAGGGTTGGCGGTCGGAGGGAGGATGATGGAGGGAGAAACCGATGAGAGGGAATCCATATATGGTTTGTTATTCGATTTTGGTTTGTGAAATTGTGAATCAGAGATTCAGAGACGAACGGTGTTAGGGTTTGAACGAGAAATGAAAATTCGTAGTCGAAATAATAAGGGAAGCGTGGAAGAAATGGGAGTGAGAGAATTGTTGGTGGTAGTTAGAAGCTGGAGGAAGGAAGCTTTGGGGAATCTGTGCAGCTCTCTCTTTGTGGGCCCAGTTGAATCGGGTCGTCTAACTAATCCGACCCACAATTTTGTTTGAATATTTTTGTATTTCTGTAATTAAGTATTGGGAAAATTGCACGAGTGGTCCTTAATTTAATTCAAGTTTCAGTTTGATCGTCAAATCAATGTAATATTCATTTTGGTCCTAACTCTTATACACTCCGTTGTTCATCTTCACCATCTTCACACTCAACTACATCATTTTGGTCCTCAATCAGTCAATTCCTCAAACGGTCAAACCTTCAATTATGTCATGTACACATGAAAGTAAAGTATAACTTAGTGAGTGAGTACTGATTGAATTGTGAATCTTAAAAAAAAAACTGGATGTTATAAGCTCCTTAGCTGGAAATTGTTGTTCGCAATGAGTATATATGACACTCTGAAGAACACAGTGACGCATTGTTATTTGTTGAAAATGTATATGGGTTTTTCTGATTTTGATGTACTAGTATATATCTCTACTAATGTTACTAATTTAACTTGAAGCTGAAGAATTAAGGAAACATGTTACTTAAATATCAAATTCAATCTATATATCATATTCGTAAGTAACATAATTGAATTATGAAATTTCGTCAAATGTGTGCTCTATGAATGCCTAAGCTTAGACTGATCAAATTAGTGAATATAGCCCTGGAATTAGAAAATGTGAAATGACATAGCTTTTGGTGTAAACTACAGTTTTTTTTAAAATTTTTTTTATATTAATAACTCACACACCCTACATAATTTTTAGTGTAAACTACAGAATTTATGAAATGAAAAAACTATTAAAAGTTAACGTAGATCATAGGATCGATAAACAACAAATATGTTTTTTATCTTTCTGTTATTCGATCTCTATATGCATCCATCATAATTATGCTGGCTACTGTATGTCTTCAGGTGTGGGTTGCGGAACCCAGCCGAGCTCATAGTTCTGGCGAAGCCAGGCGTTTCGCGACGGCGAGTGACGAAGTAAGTACCCGTCATGCAGCTTCCACCAGCAGTGGTGGTTCTTTTCAACACAGTCGTACTCTTTCAACAATGGCAGGAACATTCCATTCCAGCTACCGTCGTTCAGATATACTTGGCATCTGTACTTTGGATCAACAAACCAACCCCCACATGTTGACACCTTTGCAATGCCGTTTTTAGATTCAGCTTTCACCTTCAAGTCCAGGGAGACTGTTAACGAGTTCATAGCCTCACACTCAACTGTGAAGGTGTTGTAATGGTCTGGGTGTGCATTTCTGAAGTCTTGCTCGAACTCTTGCTGGACGGTGGTTTTGTACTCCTGGGCGCCGAGGCAACGCCATGAGCTTTCTACAGAAATGGGGAGTGATAAGAAGAGGGAGAAGATGATCGTGAAAATCAAAGAGTTGAGTATACGATGATCACCAGCCATTCTGATTTTCCGGATGAATGAGATTTCTGGGGCGGGACTTGAAATTTATAAGATAACTGTGAGATCATAACTGAGATATGAAATTAAAAACCTCCATCGTTAATTTGCTTAAACGTAACTTATGTGTTAATTAAGAGATGCATAACAGTCCACAGATCATTGGTTACTTTACAAACTGATGTTTTTCTGCGTTTCATAAATTAGGAGGGAAGTTAGCATGCAAATCATCTCGATCAATTTAAACCCTAAACCCTGAACTCCTCGATCAATTTAAACCCTAAACCCTGAACTCCTACCACAATTCAAAGTTACCTGACTTATAGATGTACTGTATGCAAAAAGAAAAAAGAAACGAAAACAGAACACGTATTAAACCCCAAATACGTAAATCCCAATTGAAGTTGACCGATTCAACATATACATGTTATCCTAAACTCACTTGGCATTTTGGAAAGAGGTGTCCGGACTTCGTTGAAATTTTAGTGCACAAGCTTAAGATGTGATCTATAAACATACAGAAACAAGATATATAGAGATCGGAAGTATGATAAGAATTTGATTCACACATGGATAATCAAGCATACATACAAATAATGCAGATGTATAACCTGCACCGTAATGGGTAATCAGGAGTCTGTTAATGCGAAAACTTAAAATATAGAACAAATAGGATTGCAACAGCAAGAGCTCCAATAACTGAGCCGACTATCCACTTATGCTTGGTCATCCTCCGCGACATGGAAGTTAAGACTTTTTTACTCTTGTCTATGGCATCATCTACCCCGTGAAGCTGCAAAAGAAAAAGAACAAGAATGAATTCACACAAACTGCAGCCATGTATATGTTGGGTTTCTGGCTCCTCAAGTAGGAAACTGAGGATTCAGCCTGGCATTGAACATGTCAATGAATGGTACTAAACAATTCAAGTCCAAGTAAGAAACAAGCTCTAGCACAAACATGATCAAATAGCTAACATACTTTCTTATGGGAATGTAGGAGAGTTTCACGCTGTTGTTGCAAATCTTGGAGAATGGAAACACCAAGCTCTTCGGTCTCCAGTATGGTTCTTCTACTCTCAGAAATTCTGTCACTTGATTGATCTAGTCTCTCAACTGACATTGCCACTCTCTCTCTTTGATCAGAAGAAACCTGTTTTGTTGTACAGAAATCACCAACAGGTTTAGTTCATTATAACAAAGCAAAACAAAACAAACGACAAAATATAAAGATTACAGCACATAAACACACACACACTTGCCACAAAGCATACATCATCATAGAATAAGCAAATAAACAAGAATCATGCACTCTAAGTCTCCAACCTTGGTTCCCAATTTGATCTTAGCTTAAGTTTGAACCACATCAACTATCACGACTCTCACCAGGGGGCAAGGAACTTATGTATGCAAGGAACCATACTAGTATATAGGTCTAAAACACTTGGTCCATATGTTTACTTACTCAAGTTATTTCGATTATAAACATCTCAGATGTGTCTATCTATCTCTTGATTCGAAATGGGAGCAGGTTTGAAAAAGGAACTTAGAGTGTCTAGGGTTGGGCCAGGAGGGTATTGTTGAAGTTGACAAGATAAAAGAATCTCAATGCAACTCTAATTGGGGATTCAATCTCGCATAACACCTACACCACATTTCCTTCAATCATACATCCTAACATCAAAATTAACACCGAATATGTAACGATCCAGAGAGCAGACATACCGCGTGCATATCCGCCATTCCGGACTCCAAAAGCTCATCCCGAGCAATCTCATTAGCATTCGGTGATGTAATTCTTTTGATCTCCCTCTTCAACTTATTCAGATCAGACTTGTACTCCCTCAACTTCGCAAGCAGCGCCGCCTTCGCCCCCGGCTGCAAGCTTCTTGCTTCCAGGTCCATTTTCCGAATCTGTAAACAACCAAATCAACACCACCTCATTCACAAACCCCTAACATTTCGCAATCAACTCGAAAAAAGAAGCCAAAATTTCAGTGTTATATATTACCAAACCATCGGCATCATCCAATCCAGCTTTAATCTCAGAAAACCTCTGCTGCTTCTGCCCTGCAATTGAACCACAGAAAACCTAATTTTACAAAAAAGCCCCAAAATTCCTTCAGCTACAATCTTCGGTGCTACTAATCACTATTTCAAATCGATCAAAGCAGTAAATAACACAAATTGAGAACACGGCGAGCTCAATTTGAAGACGGTGAGCAACTCGGTGACTGAAATTTACCTTGGTCAGGAAGAAGAGCGGCGGCGTTACATTTCCGGGAGAGGTTGGCGGAGAGCTCACAGTACTGACGCTCGTAGCCTTCGAAGACCTCACTCATCTCGGTAGCT
This sequence comes from Fragaria vesca subsp. vesca, assembly GCF_000184155.1. NCBI lineage: Eukaryota > Viridiplantae > Streptophyta > Magnoliopsida > Rosales > Rosaceae > Fragaria > Fragaria vesca. The sequence goes on along the minus strand of NC_020494.1, from coordinate 17,677,889 downwards.
CGGAAATCGACGCAATCGGAGAAGGAGGTCGGCGACGATCTGAGTCCGAGTGAGGAGAACTACGCAGATTTGGAGAACAAAGTCGTCTGCTTTTCTTTTTCGTTGACAGTTAAACGACGTGAGGTAGATTTCTAAGTTTACCCGGGGGTCCTTTTGGTCTTGGACAAAATATCCTTGCTGAAACGGTGCGTTTTGGATAGAACATTGCACCGTTCTGTCCTTTCTTGCTCGGGAAGATTTAAGTCATTTAACATTTGTGAATTCTCAGCTTACATGTCCAAAGTTGAGGAATGCATAGACAATCTAGGTGGATATAAGGAGAAAAGAGAAATGGAATCCTATATTTCGTGTGTGTTTTTACATACATATCGGTTTATACTATTCATGATTCATATGTTTTATAGCCTTCTAGCTCGTGCAAAATCCGATTGAAGGAGTTGTTAGATGTTCTCTAACGATACCATTTGACTACTTCATTCCAATTCAGTGATGATAAGAGATCAAAAGCATTATTGATGCTTAACTAGATTGTACAATCTTATCGCATCCAATTCCTAGATTGTACAATCTTATCGCATCCAATTCGTTCCTATATAAAAAGATGTTTTTCTGTTAGAATGTAAGGAGCAAGGGCAACTACCCCAAGGTAAATCTGAACAAGATAAATATGAAGCTGCCCATTATGGCACTACTTTAAAACTTCAATTTCACAACCATCCAAGTCTGTAACAAAGAGTGAAGAAATAGAGGAGGGGATTGAAATTACCACAACACAGTCAAATCTCAGAATATAAATTTCCAACCTAAATTCCAGACAATCAAGCACAAGTTCCATGTAAAAAAAAAAATTAATCCAAATGATAGAACCATAAAGATCACAGTACAATTTAGGCTAAAGCTCATAAGATGAAAGGATTAATGATGGCATGCTATGCATACCAGTAAAGTTATCACAGAGTTGAACCAAAATAGAAACAAGTGGGCAGGTAAGGAACCCGCCTTGCTCTTCTTTCAAGCTCATGCCATTATCTTGGCAGACCTCACGTAGAGGCTATCCACAACCTTGCCCATGTTGGATATCGTCTCCAGTGTAGCAGGGTATATGGCGTCCGTCTTCAGCTCTTCAAAAATAATGAGGCAGCCAGCACCCTGATCTAAAGTTCCTGCAAACTTCTTGTCCAGAATTAATTGAGACAGCTTCTTCTCCACGTGGTCGACAGGGAGTTCAATCAGTTCGGCAATGTGTGCTATTTCCACCCTTGAGAATGGCTCAATCAACCTGCAGAGATTCTGTTCCAATAGAGTCTCATACAGGGAAGAGAGGTGCCTATGGACAATAGGGTCTTCCTCTAGCTGCGCCTTATAATCCCGTAGAGCAGTCTCAAAAAGCTTCAATGAGCGCTTTGAGTGAGCATCAGCCACTGCCTTCATGGCATCAAGCTCAGGCCCGACATACCGCAAGCCTGCTTTGGATGATATAATTCCTGCCACATCATCAGCCTGGCTGACCATGATTTTGCACAACAGCATATACTTGAGGCTAAAGACAGCCCGAGAATCTTCAAGAGCATTGAAGGCTTCAAAAGCCTCAAAGAAATAACTGTAAGCAGTTTTGTAGTCCTTTTCTTCTGCATGAAGGATGCCACTCTGCAAATCAATAGTTCCCTGTTGAGCTGGAGGCACATAGATAGAATTGGCTGCTGTTCTTGCTGCAGTCAGTGAAGCCTTGGCTTTAGGGAGATTTCTCAAAGAAAAGTGAAGCTTACTCTCCAACAAATCTATGTCCACAAGGAGAAGCTTGTCATCTAGCCTTCTCACTTCTTTGATCAAGCTGGAGAGAAGAGTTAGTGCTTCTGAGTACTCCTTGCTTTCCAACAAAAGAGCTGCAAGCCTGGCTTCCACTCGCTGCCGAAGGAAAGTTCGCTTCTCAGCACGAGTCCACTGCACCATGTCTTTGCATAGGGAAATCTGAAGTTCAGTTGTGCCAGGGATTTTAGCAACCGTGTCTATTATGCTACGAACAATCTTTGCAGTTTTCGCCTTCGGAATCAAGCTAAAGAAAGGCCTCAACTGGGTAAGAAGGTTACGAAGATCTTCTCCCCGATTCTCTTGTCTAAGAAGATCTGCCAGATCGGTGATTGCCTGTTCCTTTATGCGTAGAGCTTCAGAAGAAGTGGATGGGTCTTCAAGAATACGATACAGAATAGCTATGCCTTCGGATGGAGCTTTGGCCTCTGAAGCCAGAGCAATCGAATCTTTTGTTGCAGGGAGGTATGATGTTGACATTGTGCTTCAAACAATCCAAGTTCTGCAGAAAGAAATCAGCCCAAACAATTACAGTCATATAACAAAACCACCTTACAATCTCAATACATTCAACATATTGTGGCCATGAGAAGATAAAGAGGCAGAAGTTTGGTTTCCAAACAACTGGAAACATCTTTAAACTTGTACATGCACTGCGATACCCTTCTAATATAACATTGCAAAACAAAGATGTGCTTCTATCCCAACTACAGCACTAACTACTAAACATGAACATCAAACCTCAAAATCTCAATTCTCTAATAAACTCAGGAATAGAGTGACTAAAAGTGAAGAAGTGCTTCTATCCCAACTACAGCACTAACTACTAAACATGAACCCTCAAAACCTAAATTCTCTGAAAAGCTCAGTAATAGAGTGACTTAAAGTGAATTCCACGTATATTAGGAACTAAAAACCCATCCCCACGGGATTCTTTAACATTCTTCACTCTTTCCGTATACACACAACTGATTCAGACTACTTCAAGACAACACCCAACCATCACCCTGGTACAAGAAACTACGAAATTCACCTAGCCGACCCCGGTAAGGAAAACTATGAGATTCTGTTTCACTTAACAACAATCTAAGCAGCTATCATATACCTAATCCAGTTCATTATTCACTACTCCACTACATCTTCCTTAGCTAACAAAACAAACATCTTTAGGGTTAACCTTTCCTTCAAGTAAACACACATCTTTCATAGAGATAGTTGGACAGCACGGAAATTCAAACGCAGCATCAAAAGCTAACACTCATTACAAACGAAAATTTCCCAATTCACAAAAAAGCCCTAATTTTCTAGCAACCGCTAGTTCTCAAAAACCGAGACTTTAAACCCAAAATTGAGACAAAATCAAAACCGACGAGGGCAATCAGAGACCCAAAACGGCAAAGTAGGTCGGACAATCAGAAAAAAAAGTCCGGCAAAATAAATCAAACAATCAGAGAGACACGTAATAAAATTAGAATCAAAACGAAGCTAACGGAAAATCAGATCGCCGGACAACGTAGAGAACAGAAGCCGTACCTGATACTCACTCGAGCTGGAAGCAAGAGTGAAGACGACGACGACGGTTTGAGATGCGCAGAGAGAGTGGAGTCGATTTGTGAAGTCCCGACTTTTAAGCAAGGAGATAACTTGGGTGACCAGTTATCGGTAATTTATGGGTAATTTTATGGGTGATAAACATCAATAAAAGAGATAGACAAGTATTAATAATAATTATAAATAAATATATTAAATACTTAAAACCCACATGTTATGTCTTTAAATTATAATAATGTCTTTTAAAATAACACGTGTCTCATATTTATTGGCGGCTGTGATCAGCATTTGTCACCGAAATCGGGTTCTTAAGTAAAAACTAGATAATAAAAATGAAAGGACAAAAAATAAAAAAAAATTGAAGGCAATCTGGGCTTAAATGGGCTAGGCGGAAGTAGAGGAAATGGGCCAACGAGGGCCGTGGGTCCCATCTTTAAAAAACAACATCTACCAAAATAACTTTCTGTATTTGAACATAAATCCCCTTTAAAAGCTATAAATTCCTAATCTAGAAATCGCGGGAATTTGACCGGTAGGTAGCGACTTCAGCGACCATTCCGGTGCCGCGCTCTATCGGAATCCCCAAAATCACCTCCCACGAATCTTCCCTCCCTTCAAAAACAAGCATCCCCGACGCAGGGGCAATCTCGGCATGCGAAAATCTCAGTCTGGTTTGAGCTACTCAACTCAGCAACAAGTAGAAAGGAATTCCCAGATTCTCAATCATATAATAAATTCCATTTGATCCGGCACCCACTATTTCACACAATGCTCGTCTCGGCGCTGGTGACGTCACTGGCCATAAACTCCGGCCTGTGCATTCTGTTCTTCACGCTCTACTCCATCCTGAGGAAGCAGCCGAGCAACTCCGAGGTCTACATACCGCGAGTTCTGGCCGAGGGCGGTTACAAGAAGACCAGCCATTTCAACCTGGAGAGGCTGATTCCTTCTCCCGATTGGCTCCGACGGGCATGGAAGCTCTCCGAGGACGACTTGCTCGCCACCTCCGGTTTGGACGCCGTTGTTTTCATGCGGCTCATTAATTTCAGCCTCAGAGTGTTCCTCTTCGCCGGAGTTATCGGAGTTTTCGTGCTGCTTCCGGTGAACTGCTCCGGCGATGCTCTCGAGTATGTTGACTTCACCGATCTGTCTAATAACTCTCTGGATGTGTTTAGTATTTCGAATATCAGCAGCGGCTCTAGCATGTAAGTCTCACTCCAATCACAACTTAATCTTTCTGTTTATGTTTATGTGTTAGCATAGTGATTAGTGTAGAATATCAAAATTAAGTAGTGATTGAACTCTATAGGTTGCGATTTTCGCTACATGAATTTCGAGCAATATACTTATGAAATTTAACATTTTACACAGGTTATGGATTCACTTTACGGCGGTGTACCTTGTCACAATCTTTATCTGCTGCCTGCTCTATTATGTAAGTAAATCTGGTGCGGTTACATAGCTTCATGTATTACTGACTAATTGTGCAGAAATTTTGTAGTGCCTAGAAAGCCTTGTGCTTTGAGGTGTTATGTTCTATATTTATAATCAATGTGCTTAGGACTGTGATGAAATTTGTTAAAGCAAAATGATGTTTTGTAGTTTTGGTGTATGGTGTAAGAGGGAGGAGATGAAATGGATACTGAACAATAGTTAATTTTGCAGGAATATAGATATATTTCTGAAAAGAGGACTAGTTATTTTCTTGCGTCCAAGCCTCAGCCACATCAGTTCACCATCCTAGTTCGCAGCATTCCTGTTCCTGTAGGGAGCAGCGTCAGTGAAAGTGTAGAGAGCTTCTTTAGCGAGTATCACCCTTCTACATATCTGTCGCATAGTGTTGTTCGTCGAACAAACAAACTTCAGAATCTCATTGTAAGTTTGACTTTTCTGATGTCTGTCTTCTGTTTTTGGTGTTTATAAGTTTTTCGTATCTTCTTTACTCTATTTGTTGTACTGTATTATTCTCGTTTCTGAAATATTTGTATGACTATTTAACTGAGAAAGATCTGTACAATCATAAATGCTTGTTCTAAGTTTCTCACTTGCAAGTACAGAATACTGATATCTGTCTTTATTTTTCTCAGAATGATGCCAAAAAATTGTATGGCAGACTCGTTCACTTGCAATCAGATCCCAATAAGCAAAAGTATAAACGTTCCGGTACTTTTGGGTTGTTCGGACCCAAGGTTAATCTTGTAGATCATTACGAAAAGAAACTTGAGGACATAGAGGAGAATGTGAGATTGGGGCAATCAGAGGTTTCATTAGCAGAAGAAGTAAGTGCTGACCATCCCTAGTAATGAAAAGGCGAAATATTTAGCTGCTTTATTAAGCAGTTTGTTGGAGTTTCTATTGGGGTTATCGGGGAATGTTACTAATTACATTCTTTTTCATATGGATTAGGAAGTTCGAGCTGCTTTTGTGTCCTTCAAGTCTCGGTATGGTGCTGCAATTGCTTTCCACTTGCAACAATCGACTAATCCAACACGATGGGTGACAGAGCTAGCTCCTGAACCACAGGATGTTTATTGGCCCTTCTTTTCCTCATCATTTTTTCGAAGATGGATATCTAAGCTGGTGGTTATAATTGCATGCATTCTTCTTACAATCCTATTCCTTATTCCTGTTGTACTTGTTCAAGGTCTCACTAACCTTACCCAGTTGGAAGTCTACTTTCCCTTCCTCACGAGCATTCTAACCATGTGAGTGAATATCCTATTCATTTTCTTACTTGCAAGAATTTTGAGACTGTGATATAATCTTCACTCTTGCAGATTTCATTCTAGTGTTCTCAATTGTCTAGTATATATTGAATTAATGATGTGAAAAGAAAAACACACTAAAGACTCATTAGCAACCATTTTGTACAGACAATATATACATTTTCACATTTGTAGAGCTATCGCATGATGTAATGACTACTGTACTCTGGTTAAGTAGGAGGATTTTGGTTTTTCTTTTTCCTGATGTGTGCCCTGATCTTAATGGAAAATGTGATTTCTGTCCATCAATTTATTGAATACTTCTGCTGCATAAGTCCAGTTTCAACCAGCTTTCTAGTTTTGTATGATGGAGCCAGATTTTGATCTTTAATTTGAGATTAGAATTTAGGTTTCAGGTGCAATGTTCTAACTTTGTGGTGTTTTTGTGCAGAACATTTGTGAGTGAAGTCGTTACAGGATATCTTCCCAGTCTTATTCTTCTGTTATTTCTGAAAGCGGTGCCTCCTGTCATGCAGGGCTTTTCATCCATTCAAGGCTATATTTCTTTTAGTGCAATACAAAAGAGTGCGTGTGAAAAAGTACTTTGGTTCACAGTATGGAACATTTTTTTTGCGACTGTATTTTCTGGATCTGTATTCTACAAGATTTCCATCTTTCTTGATCCTAAGAACATTCCTGCAAAGCTAGCTTCTGCTGTTCCTGCACAGGTGTGAAATACTTCCTCTATAATCTGCTTTTATAAAATTTGTCGTACTTAATCCAATTTGGAGAATCACAAATTCAGTATTCACAGAATCTTCAGCTGTATTTAGTTTCAAGTAGATATCATAACTTGTTTCAAACATGCAAAAGTTGATGAGTATACATTTAATACGTGGTTAATATATCATAAGGTTCACTAATAACAGAATATACTTTGGGTGATACAGGCGTCCTTTTTCATTGCATACGTTGTCACATCAGGATGGACGAGTACTTCAACAGAACTCTTTCGCATAATTCCTTTACTTTGGAGTCTAATGAAAAGACCTTTTACTGACAGTAAAGATGATGAACTTGAAGTTCCAGCCATTAATTACCATGTTCACATACCTAGAGTTCTCTTTTTTGTACTTCTTGGTATCACATACTTCTTTCTAGCTCCACTAATTCTGCCTTTCCTATTGGCGTACCTCTGTCTCGGATACATCGTATATCGTAATCAGGTGAGCAACTTTTGTTTAGTTATATTTTGATCTTGCAAAGTTATAATGTTGAGGTACATATATGTTGAGCTTGTAGGGAAAATCAGAAAAGTGTTTAAGCAATCCTGACTTCTCAATTACTAGAAACTTTCCCTCAATAAATTAAGGTTTTGGATTCAATTTGTATCCACTGTACTGATGCTCAGCACAAAATTATCTGCAGTTCATAAATGTATATGCGCCTCGGTATGAAACTGCGGGGAAGTTCTGGCCCATCGCTCACAATTCAGTGATATTTTCTCTGGTACTTATGCATGCTATTGCTGTTGGAGTCTTTACATTGAAGACGGTCCCTGTGGCATCAACCTTAACTTTCCCTCTTCCTGTGTTCACACTTCTTTTTAATGAGTACTGCCGAAAACGCTTCCTGCCCAATTTTACTGCTTATCCTGCTGAGGTATGTTCGAAAGCTACATTATTGACACTAAGATTTCTTCCTATATATAAATATCTCATATTAACCTTATTTCTCTTTTCTTTTTTTGTTACAGAGTTTGTTGAAAAAGGACAGGCAAGATGAGAATGATCCTACGATGCCTGAATTTTACACTAAATTGATTGGTACCTATCAAGACCCGGCTTTGATGCCTATCAATTTTTCTGCAAACGGTGAGAGACTCAGAAGCCCTCTTCTATCTGCTTCTTCTTCAAGTCACTCATGAGGTTGAGGTAGGGTTGTAATCTCTTGATGACATATAGATGGTGGTTTTAGTGTAGGGTGCCATACATTTTGGACTCTCAGTTTGGTTTGATTCCTTATTCTTTTTCCCTGTACAACAAAACTCTCATGAGAAATTATTCTCCATCGTGTGATCGATGCGTTTGTTCTCCTTGTATCTGCATATCCGTCTGTGAATGCGTGTCCATAGCCATAGTTATAGGTGTTTTCTTCGGATCATACATGTGTCAATTCAGTATGAAGATATGGATAAACTGATGGTATCTGTTTGATAAAGATGCTTCCTCTAGCAGTCAAGGCTAACTGCATATAACGTAGATTGATTGAATGAAGAGCATCATTTCTGTTTCATCTTTCTGGTTTTCTTCTCCTTAAGGCCTTACCCTAGTCGAATGTGGAACTGCTGACAGAATAACAATCGAAGTGACTATCAATCATTGACAAGCTTCTTAAAAGAATGTATTAAGATGTGAATTGCTGCAATATCCATGCATGGTCCTTGTGTTAAGAAACCAGTCACTAGGTAAACCATTATTAACGCCTTAATTTGGTCTAATATCATCATCAGCAGATCCTCCTCTTTAGTTTCCAGGTTCGAAACACCATATTCCGAAACAAAAAAGATAGTCAAAGACCGCAGGGATCAAGATCTACATTATCATTTCCAGAATCTGGTGTATCTGGTATATCTTCCCCACTGACATCCATGAGTGGTATGAGCTAAAATTTAGGAAAAAAGAAAGCGCCCTGTTAGCTTTTAGATTATTCTTCTCCTTTCCATGGCAGATTGTCAAAGTTTACAAGGAAAGGTTTCAAAAATCAATATGGCTCTTTGAATTTCAAATATGCAGATCATTGTTCTTAACATCCATATATATGATCTCAATGAAACTGATAGGTGGTCTTATTACTGTTACAGTTTAGCCTAATGACTTAATAAACAATCTCGGAAACATCAAATGCAAAATTAAACATATCTGATGAAATATCAATTCAATTGTTTTAAAGTTTACAATTACTCATTCAGTTGATTTTCTATTCACCACCCTAATCATTCCGGAAGATTTGTTTAACAGGATCATACTTTGATGAAGGTCAAAGAGACAAAGACAGATACAAAAACAAATGGCTGGAGAGATGAAAGTGATATCTTGAATTCCCATTTCATCTAGATAAGTTTATGCTACAACATCAATATCACAGTGCACATAAAATAGTACCATTAGGTATTTGTGCTGCCATTATTTTACTCTGTGTTTTCTGAACAAGTTTTAAAATATCAGAAATCTCAAACAAGAAGATGAAACAGAATCTTGCTGTATGACTATAGGATTACGCAATAATGAGGACTTAAACATATAATGGCCGGCACCCCCTTTTCCTGTAGGATATTTTAAAGGTTTGTAGTTCTTCTGCTAATCCTGATATTTGAAGTCCCAAATTGTCATCAAGTATCCCATTTGGATTAGGAATTTGGACGACTTGATTTATTAAATCGATAAGTCCATATAATCGTAGATCAAAGAGAGTTAGTTTTATCATTAATGTATCAATATCATCTACATTTCTTACTTCGTAAGAGTTTATAAAACCACTATACGAGTCTAGTTTTACGAATAACTAAAACATGTAAAGTATGGACTTTTTTTTTTACAGTAAGCAAAATTTTCAATGACATGAATAAAAACACCAGCGGTCTTTTCACTTAAGCAGATCAAGAAAGCAAAAGCCATTGTCTCTAATGTTTTTCTGGTGGTTGAAGTCCTTATCACCCAATTTCAGTGAGGATTAAGCCTAATCTCTTAAAATATGAATTAACTTTCTGGTCTTCTTCTAAAGTTAGGCTGGTAATTGTACACACAATCATACATGACCATGACCTATGGGCAATCCTCAAGATTTGTCAATATTCATATTATACAATCAAAAGGCTAGTGAGCCAAATGCATATATCTTGATTGGTATGGTTAAAGTATGATGTGGTCCAAATCTTGGAAAATAAGTTAAATATGAATTGGCTCCACCCTAATGATATTGTTGCATGACTTCCATCACCACATTCCACAATGTTCATCCTTAAAAGTTAAATTTCAAATAGACCCACCTTCCGAAGTGCATCAATGGCCCCCCTTCTCACCTTACTCCACTAATTATGTTCATTAAAGATGAGGCAAATGGGGTTCTTGAAGTAGAGTACCAAAAGGGAATGTGAATGATATCCATTCTTTCTTCTCTTTTGTTGAGTAGGTAGGTTCATTGTGGTGTGGGTTTAAAAGTAAAAACTTTTTTCACTTCATGTTTAAGAGTAGTATTGTTCAAGATCTTCCTTTTCATCTTCTCAAAAAAAAAAAAAAAAAAAAAACTTACCTTTTCAATCTCAGTTCATTAAGTTGTATGGACAACCTTAATGAAATTCTAAAAGGTTGATTTTTCATTATAAAACTGATTTACCACCAAGTTTGTTATGTATCCTATTCACTTTTATGTGGTCCATTGCTTTTCAACCTCAACATTGCAAAAGATTCAAAATGTCCATAACAAATCATGGTCAATTAGTGACAAGTATGTACATATCCAACGTTAATTGGCAAGTTCTTTATGATTTTGGTCAACAAAGTGCAGAATTAATAACCAAATTGTTTAGATTGGAAAAGTACAAGAAATCAAAACAAAAACAAAAGTACAAGAAATCAAACATAGAGATTTATAAGATGAGAGGCTAATCACTATCAGCAGCAATTAAATCTTGATGATGTTAGTTTAATGACAAAGCCCTCTCTCCTCTGACTCCTTATTATTTGACTTGTAAACACTATTCAAGGAAAAAGTCCAGGATAGCACCCACTATTCACAGGTAGTAGTCAAGGGACCAAAGGAAGAGGTTTGAATAGTGAAGGACCCTAAACACTAAATTATACTACTATTCCAACACACTACTCTCTTTTATTCAACTCTTCTCATAATTCCAACACAATACTCTCTGAGACTGATGAGGCTTTTTATTCAACTCTTTTCATAATAGTGCACCACTGCACCAGGTCCACTTTTCCCTTCCAAATATACTCACCAGAATCAAAAACCCTCCTTCAGAGCTAGAGTTATAGACATAAAGAACCTTTGGATTTTGGAGCTAAAACCCAAAATCTCTCCCTGCAATAACTACTCACACACCTTCCCACTGCTTTATTCAGAAAAACAGAACCAACATCTCTCTCTCTTTCTCTCTCTCACATGCCCAAACCTCTATTCATTTCTCATTCTCATTCTCATTCTTGTTGTCTACACAATCAAAGCCATGGAAGAGACAGAAGAGTCCAATGGTAACAAGAAATGCAACACCAAAATCATTAGGGGCAGAACCAGAACCAACAACCCACCTCAGAAGCACCATCACCCTCATCACCATCATCAGCTAATACAATACTCAAACCAAAATGGGTTCTTCAACCAGAACCAGTACTATCAGAGATACTACTACCCAGCTCTTCTTCCCCTCCCTCCTCTTATACCTCTGCCTCAAGCTTTTACTCCGTTGCCTCAAAACCACGGCTTCAGAACTAAAACCCATTTGCAGAAACCTTCATGCAAGCTGAACAAACCTCCTTTTGCCGCTTCCTCAGAAACCCAAGTGCCCAAAGTCTCGATTTCACCAGGTATATGTCAAAGTTCTCAGCTTTTTGCCTATATCTGCCTTATTTGCATGTATGTTATTTCAAATTGAAACTATGCATTTGTGTTACAAGTTATGAGTTGAACGTGTTCTTGAATCAGTGAACATTCATGATACACCCAGTACCAAAGTAGGCCTGGAAGTAGATGAAATTTTACTTTGTTGTTTTTCAAGGCTTAAAAGATAGCAACTTTTTGATGTAAAACAACAGAATATGAAGAGTATATCTGGAATGAAGAGAGTGAAGACTCAAACTTGAAAATTATATTTCTTGCCAGTTCTATAGCTTAAATTTCAGGTCTTTCAAGTGTGGTTTGCAAGGTTGATTGAGACTTAGGTTGCTTGAGCAGCAGTGTTTAACACATATTTGACTTACCTTGTTCTTTACAAACATTCAGATGCTTCTAAAGGGTTTCAAAAGCAAAGAAATTTGCCCTTCAAAGGAGAAAATGGAGGGAAGTTCACAGGTGCAAGAACAGGGAAAGCAATAGTGACAGCAAAGAGGCCAGACTCTGGTGGTGTGGAAGGGACTGCTATTTCTCTCTTAGCTAATCATTTCCTTGTCCAATTTGATTCATCGGAACACATTTTTCACTACAATGTTGAAATCTCTCCTAGTCCCTCCAAGGACATTGCACGAATGATCAAGCAAAAACTGGTGGAGGATAAATCAGCTTTGCTCTGTGGTGCTAGTCCTGCTTATGATGGCCGCAAGAATCTTTACAGTTCAATCGAATTCCAACATGATAAGCTTGAAATGTATGTAAGCCTCCCCATCCCTACAACCAAGCCAACCTTGCCATGTGGGGAATTTGGTGACTTTCAAGAGAAGGATCAAAGACTAAAACTTTTTCGTGTGAGCATCAAACTGGTTTCGAAGTTTGATGGAAAGGAATTGAGTAGTTACTTGAGCAAGGATGGAGATGAGTGGAAACCTATCCCTCAGGATTATCTCCATGCCTTAGATGTGGTTTTGAGAGAGAGTCCATTGGAGAAATGTATACCTGTGGGAAGATCACTTTATTCGAGTTCAATGGGAGGAACTAAAGACATTGGAGGAGGAGCTGTAGGATATAGAGGGTTCTTTCAGAGCCTTAGACCAACCCAACAAGGACTAGCTCTCAATGTTGATTTCTCCGTGACCGCTTTCCATGAAAGCATTGGAGTGATCCCATACTTGCAGAAGCGTCTTGAGTTTCTTCGGGACCTTCCTCAGAGGAAGACGAGGGGTTTAAGTAGTGAAGAAAGGAAAGAAGTGGAGAAGGCATTAAAGAACATCAGGGTCTTTGTTTGCCATAGAGAGACTGTCCAGAGATACCGAGTTTTTGGCTTAACCGAAGAAGCCACTGAGGATCTTTGGTTTCCAGACAGAGATGGGAAGAATTTGAGGCTGCTGACTTACTTCAAGGATCACTATAACTATGATATACAGTTCAGGAATTTGCCATGTTTGCAGATTAGTAGGAGTAAACCATGTTATCTTCCTATGGAACTATGTATGATCTGTGAAGGCCAGAAGTTCCTTGGGAAGCTTTCAGATGATCAGACTGCAAGGATACTTAAGATGGGCTGCCAAGGACCGAAAGAAAGAAAATCCATCATAGATGAAGTCATGAGAGGACCTGTCGGGCCAGTAAGGTAGTTTTCTGAACTATGTTGATTATTGTGTAAGATTGTAGCTTCTGTTAAATTGCTAAACATACCTCAGTTTGCTCTCTAATTGGTTTTGGCTATCCATTTTTCTTTCTTTACAGTGGCATTCAAGAAAGGGAATTTAAACTCCATGTTTCTAGAGAAATGACGCAATTAAGTGGAAGAGTCCTTCAGCCTCCAAAACTAAAGCTTGGTGATGGTGGGCATGTAACAGACCTTATTCCTTCCCGCCATGATCGGCAGTGGAATCTTCTGGACAGCCATGTGTTTGAAGGAACTTGCATTGAGAGGTGGGCATTGATTAGTTTTGGTGGCACACCAGAACAGAAGCACTGCATTCCCAAATTCATACACCAGCTATCTCAAAGATGTGAACAACTGGGTATCTTTCTTAACAAGAACACAATTGTTAGCCCCCAATTCGAACCATTCCAAGTGCTTAACAATGTCTCCCTTTTAGAATCTAAGATTAAGAAAATCCAGCGAGCTGCATCAAACAATCTCCAGCTACTTATTTGTGTAATGGAAAGAAAACACAAAGGGTATGCAGACCTGAAGCGAATTGCTGATACAGGCGTTGGGGTCTTAACTCAATGCTGCTTGTACTCAAACCTTTGTAGATTGAGTTCGCAGTTTTTGGCTAACTTGGCTCTCAAGATCAATGCCAAAGTTGGAGGATGCACAGTTTCTCTGTACAACTCTTTGCCATCTCAAATCCCTCGGCTGCTTAAGAGTGATGAGCCAGTGATCTTTATGGGTGCTGATGTTACTCATCCCCACCCACTTGATGACTTCAGTCCTTCTGTTGCTGCTGTGGTTGGTAGCATGAATTGGCCAGCAGCAAACAAGTATGTGTCAAGAATGAGGTCGCAAACACACAGGCAAGAAATCATTGAGGATCTTGGTGCAATGGTGGAAGAATTGTTGGCTGAGTTTCAGCAAGAAGTAGGCAAACTCCCAAAGAGAATAGTTTTCTTCAGAGATGGGGTAAGTGAAACACAATTCCACAAAGTGCTTCATGAGGAATTGCAAGCCATTAAAAAAGGTTGTTCGAAATTCCCTGGTTATAATCCTCCCATAACCTTTGCAGTGGTTCAGAAGAGGCACCACACTAGATTGTTCCCTTTTAAAAATGATCCATCTTCCAAACAGAACCAGTTCCTTGATGAAAACATTCCTCCGGGGACTGTGGTGGACACGGTGATCACTCACCCAAGAGAATTTGATTTCTATCTATGTAGCCATTGGGGTGTTAAGGGAACAAGCAGGCCAACACATTATCACATACTGTGGGATGAAAATGAGTTCACTTCGGATGAACTACAGAAACTGGTGAACATACTGTGCTACACATACGTAAGGTGCACCAAGCCGGTTTCTCTTGTGCCCGCGGCTTATTATGCTCACCTAGCTGCGTATAGAGGAAGGCTTTACCTTGAGCGATCGGAGTCCACAACAGCTTTCACAAGAAGTGGCTCCTTACTCTCCAGAGCTGCTCCTCCAAAGGCAATGGCTCTACCTAAACTTAGTGAGAATGTTAGGAAGCTTATGTTTTACTGCTGAACCTCTTAAGAATGTCACAGAGTATTTGACCATACTGGCATTGTAACATAGATGTAGTAAAATGTAACAGGAAACAAGCTGAATTACCTATGTATTCAGTTTTGAAACATGATAATGAATATGGTATGGCATTTGAAATCCATGCATTTCTTGTGAACTCTATGGAGCAAATAAAAACAACCAGCAACTACAGCAGTGTTACATTACTCAATACTGGAGAACTATTAGTATAGAGGATGATAATATACGATATAAAAGTATACATACACTGATACACATGAGCAGCGTAAAGGGAGGATCTTGCGTTTGGGGCAAAGAGCATAGAAATTTTAGGCAATTGTGACTTGTCACTGAGACACTGACTCACTCTGTTAACTTGCATTTATGATTATTTACCATGCATGCAAATATGCAAGTATGCATTGAAGGCAAGAAAAAAAAAGAGGAAGGGGTTGATGATGCCCCACAGTATGGTACATTGGTACAACCCCAACTCATCATCAGTCGCACTCACTCACTAAAGGTCTTTTGAAAGTTCACTCAATAAAGGTCTGAAGCAATGCCAGTGCCAGCCTTAAGCCGATGGGCAATGCCAGTGCTAGCCTAATATTAGAGAGAAAGAGAGAGGGAGGTGCAAGTCTGACTTTAGACTTGCCCTTTTGTCTCTTGAGCTCTCTGTTCTATTTATCTCTGGGGCTGGGGACTGGACCCTTCTCCTCTCTGCACCGCATAAGCATTTTCCTTGCTTTACCACCATCCATATATCTCTCTCTATCTCTATGTAACTGTGTACAGAGAGAGACTTCTAACTACTGCATGGCCACGGGAAAAAAACAGAAAGACTAGTACTAGGGAAACGACGAGGCAGTGTCAGAAAGTTTACTGTGTACACTACCCTACTACTTGATCAGTCTAACAGTACTGCAGTGGATAAACGTCAGCTGCATGGGTTGGCTACACAATCTTGGCTTAGTTACAACTTGACACAGATTACAAGTTACAACTATGGCCTAGTTAAATCTGTCAAAAGCTGCTTACCTATAAGAAGTGGAGCACCTAAAACTGTTTGGTAAAATTTTGTCTTTCACACCAAATCCCAGTAACCAAGATGATCAAAAGATGATCATTTGATCTTGATCTGGGAAGATATTAGTAGTATTAGACAAGTGAAAGACTGACAGCAAGTTATATAGACATAACACAAATGTGTCTTGGAATACCAAGTGATCAGCGTTTTCCTTTCCTATATAGGAAACTGTATCTTGTTCGATGTGATTTTGTCCACAAAACAATGAGTAGCTGGTAAATTGTAGGTATGTAGTTAGCACTACTGTACTAGTAAGAGTGAAGCATACCGGCCATAAAAATAATTCTCAGTAATAAGTTTATAAATAGAAATTTCAATACTCCGATAATGTACATTATCATGTTTTTAGGAAGTAAGAAGAGAGATACGGGAGATTATATAAATTTTACCGAGTATTTCTGTCGGTGAAGACGTAAATATGGAATGAAGAAGATTGATCCACCCAAAGTCCCCAGAATTGCATTGCAGATTTGCAGCCTTTGCAGCAACGGTATGGCTGGCACAGAAACAAGACGTTTTTAATTGCTTTGGTGCAACTTACACGCAGATAAAGCAAAAAACATAAAACAGAAACGAAGAGTACTACTAGTCCTGCGCTGCACCATAGTCCCATCAATCCATCCATCGATTCCCAGTTTTCCCCCACAACCAAATGTCAATTATTATGCAAGGAGGTTTGTCTAGTCATTGAAAGCTTGAGGTGCGAATCATCAACTCAAAGACCAGACTTGAATTGAAGTGTCCGAGAGATTCTCTCATCTTGTACCATATATGGTCCTTCTTCTGTACCAATGGCTAAGGTCTCCAAAACTCTTTCAAAAAGAAAAAATGGTGAATCATTGCTTTTGCCCTATTTCACCAGTTTCCTTTTGGTGGATCCACTGGTCTTAGCCCACCTTAATGCTATTGCTAAACCCTAAACCAGAGCCCACTCGTTGAGGTGTCTTTGAAAGCCCAATTACGGAAGTACCCTACGTAGTAATGCAAAGTTACCAAGGAAGTGTCCAAACCTATCATCGGGAAACCTTGTCCGGAAGTTCACTCTAGTGGCCGCTCCGGTTAAGTCCCCTCAATCGAACTCTGGTCACTTCTTACTCTACTGTGGTACTTTTTTGTATGATACATGTATCAATACAAGTATGATGTTCTGCAAGTCATCACATACCAAACCAGCAATAACATGATTTGTCATAGAAACAAAACGTTTTTTCCTTATCACTTTTTAGCGTATCATTACAAAAAGGTTCTAAAACAAGGCCGCCCAGCCCGTATAGGCGCTCCAAGTCTACTCTCCGTCCTAATAGCGCCCGGGCGGTTTGACTGTTTTAATATTTTTTATTTAAGTTTTATTGTTGTTGAAAATTCTCGCCCAATTTTGATTTGTTAATTAGGACTATTTTGAAATATGAATATTACTTATGCAATTTTATTACTCTTTAAACTAAGGCTGCATATTTGGTTCAGTTCCAAGTCGATCCGATCGGATCCGATCTGAATAAGGCGGTTCGGATCGGATCCTGATTATTAAAAATGCAGCTTTTCGTAAATCCAATTCGTTTAAGGAAGTTTGGATTGAATCAGATCCTAAAAAAAAGAATGCAAAAATCCGAATAACTATTGGATTGAACTAGATATTTTGTAAGCCGTTAGATTTAGGGTAATGAAAAAAAAGTAGTTTGCTTCTTCTTTTTTTGTCAAGACTTTGTTAAGTCTGAAACTTTAAATTGGTTAATGTTTAATGTTATTTTGTGTCCAAGTTGGTTTGAACTTTTGGAAACTTGGAATATCTTTGCTTTCATGAAAATATGTCTTAAATTTCAGGCTTTTCGGATTCGAAAAAAACCGAGATCCGAACCCATTTTTTCAGATCCGGATCCATTTGGATCTTGTATTTAAAAATCCGATCCGAAATAATTAAACCGTTCGGATTGCGGATCCTATTTTAAAAAATTGGATCCAATCCGAATGCAACCCTACTTTAAACCCTTATAACTTTTTT
>NC_020494.1:17657071-17659708 GCF_000184155.1 Fragaria vesca subsp. vesca | reverse complement strand
CTATATATATATATATATATATATATATATATATATATATAGTCTCTATCCAGAGCGAAGCTTCGCTCTGAAATTATAATGCGAAGCTCCTCTCTTAGCCCTTGAATCAATTCATTAAAATCTAATGGACAATAACTAATCTCTCTTAATTAGGATCAAGAACCATGAGTTAAGAATTAAAAATAAATAAATAAATAAACAAACACACAAATAGATTTATATTTCATGTTTGATCTATAGGCCATTAAACATAAACAAACGCATGAACACCGTCATAAGCTTGTCCGTGAAGAGACATGATTTCTGCCAGGGTCGGTTACCAAAGAAACCTTCGGAGAAGCTTGCAAAGCTTGATGATCCACAACCGAGAGAGGTCAATGATACTTGTATGCCTTTTGACTTATGTTCTAGGTTTTGTGAAATTGTTGTTAGGTCACGAAATCCCTCCTTGAGGAAACGATCGACCAATCCTATAATTGAATTGGATTTTGTAGATTGAATTGGCCGTGGTTCCTAGGATGCATATATAGCTAGCCAATATCAAATTGTATGGAATTTTCCATTGAGGTCCATAGGTTAGCTCTTCTATAGTTCTATTCGTTGTCTTTCATCAAAGATTCATTTTTGTTCTTTCTTTCTTCTAATTATATTAGTATTGTTGTCGTACTCATATTGTATTATGTATCATAACTGTTTTTTTTTTTTGGGTATTCCAGTTCAAAAGAATCAAAGTCTGCAGAAGAAGAGAAGTCATATTTGTTTGTGTGTTTGTTTATGTTTAATGGCAAAAGAATCAAAGTCTGCAAAAGAACCACGGCGCCTGTGTTTGTTTATGTTTAATGGCCTCTACATCAAACATGGAATATAAATCTATTTGTGTGTTTGTTTATTTATTTATTTTTCTTAATTGTTAACTCATGGTTTTTGACCCTAGTTAAGAGAGATTAGTTATTGTCCATTAGATTTTAATGAATTGATCCAAGGGCTAAAAGAGAAGCTTCTCACTTTAATTTCGGAACAAAGCTTCGCTCTGGATAAGGACAATATATATATATAGGCCTGTTCTGGTGCGGACATCCGCACTCGGCTTAAAGTGCGGACGTCCCTTCGTTCGCCACCGTACGACGTCGGCGAGGGCGCGCCTCCACCCCAACGGATTCCAGCAGCATCCCCGATCACTTTCCCTTCCCGGCGAGTCCGCTGAATTCCAGTTTTCCGGCGAGATCACCCAAAACTTTAAACAAAATCAATCTCGCCGGAAAACTGGAATTCGGCGGACTCGCCGGGGATGGAAAGTGGTCAAGGACGCTGCTGGAGTCCGCTGGGGTGGAGGCGCCCTTTAAGCCAAGTGTGGACGTCCGGTTTATAACGTTTTTGTATGTATGTGTGTGTGTGTGTGTCTATATATATATATATAGTACGGGCCCCTTCCAATGGAGGGATTCCCTTTTTTGACATATATGAGGGATGGGAGATTACACCAACTTTTCGATTATATTTTTGAATCTCTACCGTTCAGTTTGTTGGTCCTTATATATAGATCAATTCTGTAAATTTTCAGCCAATTTGGTGATCGTTAAGATGTCGAACAAAATTAAATCAATGAACGAACCAAATCTGCCAGACCTGAACCGTTCATGCTTATAATTAAAAATCATAGTTTTGAATGCCTTAATGATCACCAAAATTTCTGAAAATTTGCAGAAGTGATCTACTCATATAGAACTACATATTGAACGGTGGAGATGTGATTTTGTGATCAAAAAGTTGGTGTAAGCCCCCATCCCTCATATATGTCAAAAAAAGGGATCCCTCATTGGAATGGCCCTGTATATATATATATACACACACAGTCTGTTGATAACATCTGTATATCAGTCCGTTTCAGATACGGACATCCGCACCGCCTTACGGTGCGGATTTCCCTCCGTTCGCCACCGTACGGTGCCGGCGAGGGCGCGCCTCCACCCCAGTGAACTCCAGTAGCTTCCCCGACCTCTTTCCATCCCCGGTGAGTCCGCCGAATTCCAGTTTTCCGGCCAGATCACCCAAAACTTCAAACAAAGTCAATCTAGCCGGAAAACTGGAATTCAGCGGACTCGCCGGGGATGAAAAGTGGTCAGGGACGCTGTTGGAGTCCGCTGGAGTGGCGGCGCACCCTCGCCAGTGGCGAACGGAGGGACGTCCGCACTTTAAAGGCTGTGCGGACATCCTCTTTAGAACGGCTCCGTATATATATACACACACACAAGGATTATCAGGTGCGGACGTCTGTACGGGTTTTCCGTACAGATTTCCGCCGTTTCTCCACCATTCCAGCGCCGGCGACGCCGTTTCTTCTCCCCGGCTTGATCTCAGACCTCCCTCGACGGTGTTAGAATGAAGAAGAAGGCCGAAAAGATCGCGATCGGAGGTCCACCATGATCGGTCGTGAAGTTCTGAGTGAGATTACCAGACCTCCGATCGCAATCTCTCCGGCCTTCTTCTTCATTCCAACACTGTCGGGGGAGGTCCAAGATCACGTCGGGGAGAAGAAACGGCGTCGCCGGCGCTGGAATGGTGGAGAAACGGCGGAAATCCGTATAGAAAAACCGTACGGACGTCCGCACCAGAAACATACTGTATATATATATATAT
>NC_020494.1:17617026-17657051 GCF_000184155.1 Fragaria vesca subsp. vesca | reverse complement strand
TGTGGGTAAGTAACTAGGGAATGGTTGGCTTTGATTGTCAAAATACATGCTAGAACTAAAAACATCCTTACTTTAAGAGTTTAAGGAGGTCTTCTCTAGATCCGGACTCTATATTCCCTAGTTACTTACCCATATATGAATCCTACAAAAAATTAGCCAAAATGAAAAACGTTTAACCATTTGATTAACACAATATTCGTTTTAATTTTATCTAACGGCGTACAATTGTTGACGTTATTTGAATGACCAAATGATTATGGAATTGGTTGAAATTTTGTAGACATATTTCTTGCATATGAATCTAAAGGCCGGATTAACGGTTGAGATCGTTAAATGAAGTCATCTACTAATGTAGAATAGTAGAAATCCTCAATTTCTTAAAATTTCTTAAAGTAAGGATGCATGCCCTCTCCGCCCAAATAGCACCTAGCGACTGAATTTTGACAATTTTTTCAACATTAAGGAATTTAATCATTACGTGAAATAGGATAGATATGCTACCTAGGGTTTTAACTTTCAAGTTTGAGCTTTCGATAGCAAAAATAAATTTTCTTTGAAACGATACCTTAAGAACAAAAAGAACATGTAACTAAGCATAACATCAAAGTATTTAGTTGTATGAATCGAAGTCTCTTGACTTGTTAGTTTGTTCACTCTTATGTCAATACTTTTATTTGTCAGTAGAAAAGTCGATAAACAACTTATAGAGTTATAGAATTGCAACAAAAAAAATATATATACAATGCTTTCTCTTGTTGCTTTCCCTCTCTACAAGGTGGCCGGTGAGACCGACTAACCCTTGGTCGAATTCAAGACCTCGATCCAAGGACTGAAAAATCAAATTTATCGCCGAAATATTGGCGATATTGTCGAAACTTAATTGGGGTACAAGCAACATATCGTGCAACATATTCGAAATATCGCAATATTTTACGAAATCTTCAAAATTCTTTTGAAATTCTCGGTATCTTGTCTCGAAGTGGGCCCAAATTCCAAACATTTTGAATAAAACAGAAAGAGTTAGGGTCGGGATTCAAACCCTGGTCCCCTAGGATAAAGGGGAACGCCCTGACCATCACTGCCATGATTCATTTCTGTTAGATTTCTATATTAAAGCATATTAATACAGGCAATAATTATAACTACCCTTATAACTATCTTGCGATCAAGTTTTTCGAAACTTTGACTATATCGTTACTTTCTCAAAATTTCCACCGAAATATCTATTTTTCGGATGGTCGATATTTCCACAATCATCGAGATTTTAGTAACGTCACTGTACCAAATGACATTGGGGTATGCCGACCTTGAATAATTGAACATTTTGAGTTACATGCAAATGCCCTGACTGATCAGGATTGAGAGTGATTCAACCACGTTGTTTGCCTTGAAAAGTTGAATGCCTTGAGTGACAAATGCCAAGACTGATAAAGATTGAGAGCGATTAAACAACATTGTTGGCATGGCCTTCAAAGGTTGCATGTATACTTTGAGTTACAAATGCCCCGACCGACAAAGATTGATCGAGAGCTATTAAACCACACTGGAATATATTCCATTCCTGAAAACAACTTATGAATCCGGAAAGATCCCGAATACAAATAATCCCACTCAACAAGGACTAGCTTGTAGGTTCCCACCATTACAAAGCAAACCCTTTCCAAATGGGGAAGGTTCTCTGCTGTCTAATCACCTGGTGCTTTGCATCTAAATATCTGATGCTGTCACAAACATTCAAGAAGCTGATGATACTGACTCACTAAGCTTCTGGTGTTGATTGAGCAGCAAGCATATGGAGCCAGCAGAGGTAGTACATCCTTCACATGCATCACTGATCATATTCGCTCCTCGAAAATTTCATATATGTTGTCCTAGGGTTTGATCCGTACAAATCTTCATTTCGTTTCTGGACTTCTGTTTTAATCTTTGAACAAATGATGAACCACAAAAGATCTCAGGAGCATCTAGCAGAGACATTGACACCGAGTACAATGGTCGAACAATTCGAGTGGCGGTCAGTGTTAGAAGCCATGGCTACTGGTCCACCACAACTCGAAGCTGGCTTTACTTTAACAGAAGTTGATTGATCGAAGACGAAGGCCACAAGTTCACAACCCAAATCGTGTATGATATAGTCGTGGAGTTTTACAGAACCAAAAAGCAAAGGCTAGAATCTTCGTTCTTATCAAAACCTTGCTATATATATATATATATATATATATATACACACACACACAGCTAACTGAGCGATATATACACATCATCCATGTATCAGCTTTTGGCTATATATACTCGGTGGCTTGTGTTTTCAATTCAGTTAATGCTTAAATCTATGGCGAGGGCTAGAGATCAGGAGCCTCTTGTCGTCGGGAGAGTGATAGGAGATGTTATAGAGCCGTTCACGAAGTCTGTGTCTTTGAGGATGACTTACAGTAATAACAGGGAGGTTACCAGTGGCTGTGAGCTTAAACCTTCTCATGTTATCAACCGACCTCGAGTTCAGATAGGCGGAGATGATCTTAGGAACTTCTACACTCTGGTAAGCAATTACTTGCATACATATACCCATCTGTATATTGCATGCATATATCATGCTCTTTGTCTTGTTTATTTAGCCTACAGCTTCCATTTATACTTTATTGCAGGTCATGGTAGATCCTGATGCGCCCAGTCCAAGTGATCCCAACCTCAAGGAATACTTGCATTGGTAATATTGCTCTGTTTTCCCTCTTTTTAGTTATCAAACGCATAGGAGAGAGCAAAAGCATGAGCTATAAGCCCTGATACGTAGTATTATTGCATGCTAAGCTTTTTGAGGTTTCGAATTCCATCTTCAAGTCAAGATGGCAAGAACTCTAAGGAAACGATCTAGCTAGACCAAGAAGGATATGTGTAAAGGAGAAGAACATGCATCCGTTCATTTTGATTGATTAATTTTCTTTTTTATTTCAGAATTAGATATGTCTACGCTAGGTTGATGATGATTGAGGTATTCATCCTTTACATGTTTTTTCAGGTTGGTTACTGATATTCCGGCAACAACTGGAGCAAGCTTCGGTGAGTACTTCTACGTTTCATCCACTTTGTTGAATTGGGTTACTTCTAATACCAGCAAGATACTATGTAAACGCACCAACTCATGCAGGCCAAGAGATTGTGAGCTATGAAAGTCCAAGGCCATCTATTGGGATCCATCGCTTTGTTTCGGTTTTGTTTCGCCAATTGGGAAGGCAAACAGTGTATGCTCCAGGATGGCGCCAAAATTTTAACACCAGAGAGTTTGCTGAGAACTATAATCTTGGATCACCGGTGGCCGCTGTCTTTTTTAACTGCCAGAGGGAGAGCGGCTCCGGCGGAAGGAGAATGTAGAATTGTCTTAGTAATTATTCTCTATACCCGGAACACCACGTGGCACTGCCAGGTGTTGTACCCGGCCAATAATATAACTCAGATTCATGTGGGAACCAACACGGGGTGGAAAAAAAAAAAAAGTAATTAAATACACCAATAAGAAATAAAGATAAAACACGTAGACCAATGAGATTAAAAGAGAACAAAAAACAGATGATGTTTCAAGTACAAATAATAATTTCCCTTGTCTATAATGTTTTCTATATAACCAGTACTCGTACTAATATATTGTGTCATAATGCTTGTAAGTTGTAAGTTGCAAGATAAATGTTTACTCGTAATTTTGCAAGGCTACTTTAAACCTTGTAGGAACTTTTGGAACTCTCGAGCCACACATACATTTGCAAATGGACTCAAATGGGCTCAAATAGGCTACTTTAATTTTACACACCTCAAATGGGCTCGTTTACTGAATCACGAGTGATAGTTCCTACAGCTTAATATGTTCCTAGCACAACTTGATGACGTGAAAAGCTTACAAGGTTATGCATGAAATTGTAAACAGCTTACTTCAGTTGCACATCAAAATACAACTAAGTAAATAAGTTGTTGATGTCAAAAGTTGAGCTCTGGCACAGGTTTCTCTGCAGGAAGCTGGAGTAATTCCCGAATCCCTTCGCATACCTGCAAGCAATTTTATAAGATAGCTTTTCTCATCACCCAGAAAGGTAAAGACTAATATGTTTTTCACTGGATCAAGGCAACACAAAACTTCCCAGCAGCGTATGCTACTTGTGTACGCCAAAATGACAAAGATATCTAAAAGTCCAGAAAGACAAAACTGAAGGCTAGATCCCCTTGTTCACAACATATTGCCTTATCCAACATATCTGTCTTTTACCTTCCATCTTGGAACCAAGATTTTCGTTATTAAAAACACCTATTTGCAAAAGACATTGTCTCCTTCACATTCAGCACTATTCAAGTTCAATAATCGAGCGAAAGAAAAAACCATAATAATGAAATGAAAAGGCAACATTCAACTTGAAGTGAACTTACCATCTTTATGTGGGATTTAATTGAGGCTATGCGGTTGGTATAATCTTCAATCTCCCTACAATGAGTGGTTTGATACATTGAGCACATTCACAGAAAAAGAGAAGGACGAAAGTAGAAAAACAGTATAATTTTTAACCAGTTTTGAACCAATCCAAAGTAGTAAAACAGTTGATTTGGTTTCAACCATTTCACTTCGGTTTGACAGAAGCCATCCCATTACAACAAATTCTTCCAATACAGAAACAACTCTCAACACCTAAAAGCAAAAGCACGTACCTCTCTAACTTCTCTTCTCTTTGAGATATGTAGCTCAAAGCTTCGGACCAGGTAAATTCCACATGGAATCCAAGTCCAACATCTACAAATATGCGGCGTGTATCTGGACTGCAAACATGTAGACAACAGAAAGTAAACGAAACCTCATCAGCACCACATAGAAAGAAAATTCCCGTGACCATAGCTGCCAGGATGGAAACGAGACTAATAGTGATAACAACATCAACACTAACTTCACTGAAATAATCGACTATTTGTAACAAAAGTAAACAATGAAGAACCTTTAAGTAAAGATCAAGAATTTAACAATGGCAAATTGGGAAAGCACACAAACACAAGAAGCATGAGTGATAACAAGGCATCAACAACAGGAGCACCAGAAGAACAAGAACACAGAAGACTTACACTTCAGCTTGCATATACACTTCAGAGCCAAGATTAACCATCGTCCTAAGACTAGTCACACTATTCTTCTCCAAATTCTCAATGTTCTTCCGTAGATCCGAGCTCAAACCAAGTCAAAGTAAACATTTTTATTCACCAAATGAGGCTGCAAACAACTATTTAACCATTCTGAGATAAATTACACTAAAAAAAGGATACAAAACTTTTTGCTTCTCAAACACCTTGTCCCTGCATAAACAATAAGAAAAGTTAACAGAGCAAAGTTAATAATTGAAACCAGCTTGTGTTTCGCCAGTTGATCAAAGCAAATTGGAATTTGATTTACCGTTGAGCGATGGTTTGAACGAGGTCAGGTTTGAGGCGGCCATCGACGAATTCCTCCAATTTCTGTATCTTTTGCTGTCTGTAGCTCTCCATCACTCTTTGCTCCTGGGAATTGACTTATTTGAATTAGAAGAAGCTGTTTGGAGGCGAACGACTCGACGGGAAGTTTTTCAGGTTCAGTTTTCTTTGTTTGGGTAGGCTTTCATCTTAGTGATCTCACCCAATGCACAACCAGGCCCAATGTTAAATTCATGGTAATATTTTGCTATTGTGCGTTTTTTTTTTTGGGGGTTATTGATCAAGATCATTCAAGACCTCTAAGTCTTGGACAATATCAATATGTGATCGATTTTTTTTTGTAGAATTTCTCGATATTTATCGTATGATTCAAACGATGTTTCAATCCTACAAAATCACCTCAAAATGTTAGTGTCTACAAATTTAGAACCTTTCTCGGTGCTGCTACAATTAATCGTCCTAAAAAATCCAGGTCTCGTAGAGAATTAGAAATAAATATAATAGAATAGCTACACATCGATATGAACCTCTTTTTATACAAACTAGAAATCAGAAATCATACTATAGATTGCTCGTAGATTTATCAGGCGTACATAAACTAGGTTTCATGCGTCTATCTAGTAAAGCTGTTAATGACTTTTCATTTGACGTATGATATTTTTGTTTGTGAAGGAAGAAAAGAAAAAAGAGAATATAATACTAAACTACCATTTAAAGGTACAAATGATAAAATAGTCTTCAAATGTTCCACTTGATAAAAAGGTCATCATTAAAACATGTTACATGATAAAATAGTCACCTCATAACATCTTAAATGATAAAAATGTCTATTTTCACATTTTTACATGACCATTGTACCCTTCTCTCTAATATCAGATGTTTTTTATTCATTCTGAGTTTCGTCGTCTCTCTCTCAGTTAATTTCGTCGTCTCTCTCTCTCTCTCTCCTGCATCTAGACCAAACGTGAGGACCATAGTCTTCATCCTGGCCAAGTTGTTGGCGGCGAAGAAGAAGGATGTGATTGGGCTCGGAGTTGTCGAAGAATCAGATCTGGTTGTTGTCGAAGAATTGGTCGAAATCGGTAACGTTCCAACGTTGGAATTCGATGGATCCGGTAAAAATGGACTGGAGGTAGGCGATAGATCCGGTGAAGGTGAGCTCTAGTCTTGAAACCACAAGGAGTTTAAGAACATGGACCCGGTTTCGGAGAGGTTTGCGTCTCCAAGACGGTTTCGGCCGAGGTGAAGCGCTTCGAATTGGTATGTGACTGTGTTGCTTTAGCTTGAATTTTTTGCGTTTTGTGTTGAGAATTAGTGGATTTGCTTATTTATGTTATTTGGGTTTTGTGGGATTTAATCTTTGATTTTCGTTTTGCTTGGATGTTTGTGCTTAGGGTCGGCTTGGTTTTGTAAAATTGAGTGATAAAAATTCGAACTTGGTTTGTGAATTTGATGGGGTTGGATTAGAGTTAACTGAATTGCTTCTAGTATTGGGATTTTTTTGGTACCCTGTTTGTTTTGGATTTCATGGTTGTTCTTCCTGGTGATTTCGAAGTGTAAAGTTTTAATCTAGTCTTTAAGCTCTTGAGTTTTGAGGGAGCTCTGATGAATCTCTGGTCCATCAACTTGAATTGAGAGAGAGAGTTGTAAGCTGAAAACTTCTGCTGGAAGTCATTCCCGCCAATCAACTTCAACAGCTCAAAAGTTCCACTTCTATGATTTATTCCAGAACAGCTTCTTCACAAAAGTTGTTCAAAATCATGTCTCTATTCTTTGATTGAAAATCATAGCGATCCAACGGTTGTATTGTTCTCAATCAAGGTAAATCTGCATACTGCTCAGGAACACAATTCTGTGATGTTGTTTGTGTTAGTTCCATTTTCTCGTTGTGAATTGGGATCATGAAGTTTATGGAATGATGATATTAAGTTTGTAGTTCATGTACTTGGTGTTCAGAAATTTAATGTCCTTGTTGATATGAACTATTAGCTAACTCATTTCTTGATCCTTGCAGAGATGCTCTTCTCATCATATGTTTTGTTTTTTGTATCCTCCCGACCATGCTAATGCATGTGTTCCCATCTCTAAGTAAGGACATAAGGAGAAGAAATGCCAGAGGAATGCTGATGCATGTGTTCCCATCTCTAAGTAAGGACATAAGGAGAAGAAATGCCAAAGAGGAAGAAAAAGGTTCTGAAGAATAGTACCAGAGCGAGACTAAACAAATTGCTAGTTACGTTGCCAAATACATAGATAGTTGCATTGCTAGTTATATTGCTAGTTACTTAAGTAGTTACATATATAGCGAATCACATGACCAATTACTTAAGTAGTTACATATGGTAGTTACTTAATTACCTAAGTAGGTAGTTACATAGTCGGTCTATTGTTGCGGTGCAGCGGCACGTTGCAAATAATCAGTCACTTGTCAAGTTACCTAAGTAGGTAGTTACATAGTCGGTCTATTGTTACGGTGCAGCGGCACGTTGCAAATAATCAGTCACTTGTCAAGTTACTTGAGTAGTTACATGACTAGTTACTCATGTAGTTACATGATCATTTATATGAAAATTTACATGAATGCTTAGTTATATTGCCAGTTACTTCAATTGCCACTAACTAAACAAGTTACATAAATAGTTACTTAGCCAGTTACAAAACCGTTTTGTTTCGTGGATAGTTACATTATCAGTTATATGGATAGTTACATTACCTGTTACAAAACAAAGAATCTTTCATGTAGCTATTCAAAAAGAATAGATGAAACAATCTGAAACTTCCTCAACCTACTGCCCCTTATCTCAATGTATGATCTGTCAAGCTTTCCTATCTGAAACTAAACTATAACTGTTTATGGATATTGTTCCAACTGTGCCTATTGTTAATAAACGACTTGACCAATTGAGCTCTATACTTCAAAACTTCACCCTTGGTTAGCGTCTTCTTCATGTTCTTTTGCTTGCAAAGTTTCTCCATGTAATACATGACCAAAATTCCACATTCTAGTCTGTTTGTCACAGAAAATCAGCAAAGTCAAAAAATGGTGACATGTTTATTTATATTCACAATTACATTGATAGTTGCATTGCCATGTAAATGGTAATCTGAAATTAGAAATAGACTTTGTACTTACGAGCCAGCGATTTGTTAAGGGAGGCCTTGTGCTGAGGGGTATGGTTTATAATTAATACCAATCTTAGGTTTTTAAAACAGTTATTGTAACTGCATTTGTATCTAAATATGTATCTTTCTTTTCTTCTTTTTTTTTCCATCTATGTAACTATCTATGTAACTATCCATCTATGTAACTATGCATGTAACTATAGATCTATGTAACTATCTATGTAACTATCCATATATACATCCATGTAACTATGCATGTAACTATCTATGTAACTATCTATGTAACTATCCATATAACTATGCATGTAACTATCCATGTAACTATGCATCTATATAACTATACATGTAACTATGTAACTATGCAACTATGCATGTAACTATCCATCTATGTAACTATGCATGTAACTATCCATCAATGTAACTATGCATGTAGCTATCCATCAATGTAACTATGCATGTAGCTATCCATCGATATAACTATCTATGTAACTATGCATCTATGTAACTATCCATCTATGTAGCTACCCATGTAACTATCCATGGACAATAGAAATAAGACATTCAAAATGCATTGTTTTATTGGAGCCAAGTTGCTTGCTTACAAAACAGGTTAAAGCATTGACAACAAGCTCTTGATCCAATGATTTTCTTTTTGTAATAGAAAAGCTACTCAAATCTTATATACCATGGAAAATGAGGAAAATACAATTCCTCTATCCTTACTGTCGACTATTTATTAGGCATAGATAATTAACCTTAAGTACTACCTCTAAGATAGACGAAAAATAAAAAACTCAGAGTACAGATGGAAACTTAAAGTACTAAATGGGATTGCTATGGTTGACCTCTCTGTAGTCATAAGACCTTGCCTATTGGATTCTTAGCAACTATATCCTTCTCACATATTCACAATGTTCAACTAAGGAGATATGTTTAACATGTAATATTTAAAGTCGTTCACACATAATGAACCATGCCCAAGTAGCTGGTTTTTCCAACCTTAAGCAATTGCTTCGTATCCATCCTTCTCTAGTGCCTCTGCTAAAGAGATGTCACCTGTCTTCACAATCTTCCCATTCTCCTATAAAATAAATCATTTAAATAGATAGATAAATATGGAAAGAGAATGTAAGTACATTTTAAGCTGCTAGAGAATTAGGACAGATGATGCCCTTCAACAATAATATCAAGCGTTGTTTATGTAGGTTTTTTAGAAAGCCAACCATATGTCACAATCACGTGCCTATACAACCATAAAGTTCTCACCTAATTGGAAGAACAACTTATCCCCTGGTTTTAAACAGAAAGTAACAACGTGTAACTCAAACTGATATCCATTCACATATTTCCGCTAGAAGGGAAGCTAGACTTACCATAATGTGGATGTGTGTTGGCTTTATAAGTTGTAGAAGTCGTATATAATGAGTATCAGCAACACATAATTTGTTGGAGTCAAAAGCCCATTCACATAATTTCTCCTTCCTTTTCTAGTTTTCGGCAGAATGACCTTCCCTCCTTCTGACAGTCATAACTTCCTCTACAAAATAGCTATCAATGATCCGCGAAAAGTTCTGGAAGCTAGACTCTTCTAGCTTTCCGTTGATATAAGGCAAGGTTCCTAGATCGCTTTGAGCTACTCGCAATTTGCCGTTGAATTTGACTGAAAATCTGGGCAGAATTATATATTTCTTAAGGTTTCATCTTTAATGCGCATCTCTTTGCTGCGTGTAGCATCTCTTTCCTCACATTCCTTGCTCAAGAAATTGAGAAGGTTAGCCCTCGCTAGCACATCAATGTCCACTGTGGTCTCATCAAACAAAAACACCAAAATTCATTCATAGACATTTTATCAAGCACCTGGTGTGCATAACCAAATTCAATGTGGTTCTTCTCGTAAACCAATTCATAAGCATCACAGATCAGTGCCTATTCATGAAAATTTGAACTGAAACCTATCAAATTTGAAGTGCGCCACAATCTCGCAACAAATGTGATATTCCTATACGATTCAATCTTTCACATTTCAACGCAATCAAAGAGAGCCAAACCTTGAGGCTCATTGTACTCCTGACCCTCCGCCCGCATCGGAAGCAGCGGTATGGCATAGTCAACGGAAACCAGCCTTATTCGGCGTAGTTGGCAAGGTCGAGGAGTAGCGTTGGAACGATGAAGAGTTCTTCGCTGGCGGATTTAAGAGAGAGAGAGAGAGAAGCAGGTGGTGATCTGAAATGGATTTAGGATTTGGAAGAGAGACGGAAGAGAGTGGATTTGCTTTGAGAGGGATAAGAATTCGATGGTTTTCGTCAGTGGCATAGATCGTAATTTTTTTATTTTTATGGGCAACGCTTTAAAGAATTTAAATAGATGTACTGTTTTATCATTAATAAATATTTATTAATAATTTTATCATTTATTACTTTTAAATGGCATTCAAAACCTTGGGTTGACCCGGCAGACGCGGGGACCGACGAGACCCGACCTATTCAATTTCAGCTCAATAACCAAAACCCATTTTCACACTCCATCCACAAACTCCACCATCTTCTTCATCCTCCTCCTCCAGTTCACCTGCACCCAAAAACGACGACGTTTTTTCTTCCCGCCATGGCAACTCCATCTCCTCCCTCCCTAAACTTGTGGACAGTCCTCACCGAAACCAAACGCATCATCGACGCCCACTCCTGGCACTTCCTCGCCCTCTCCTTCGTCTTCTTCCTCCCCGTCTCCATCTCCTGCACCGTCTACCCAACTCTCCACAACCTCCTCATCTCCGATCACCCACTCATAAACTCCCAAGAATTCTTCACCTCTTCCGATTCTGCCCCTCCTCACCTCCTCCTCCTCGCCCTCGCCTTGGCCCTCTTAGTCTTCGTCTTCTCCCTCTTCGGTCTCGGCTCCATCACCTACTCCGTCTTCCACGGCTTCTACGGCCGCCCCGTCAAGTTCTTATCCGCTGTCAACTCCGTCAGGCTCTCCTTTTTTCGGCTGCTCGGTACTGTTATTGCTTGTCAGCTCATCTTCTTGCTAACCGCTCTTGTCGCAGGACTGTTCTTGTTCTTGGTGATCGGAGTTTTCGAGATGATTGGATTGGAAATGGAGCTATCCTCGCCGTATTTCGTTGGGCTGTTCATCGTGGTTGCGATTGTATTGCTACTTGTTTTGCTGTATCTGCAAGTGAATTGGACTCTGGCTGGGGTAGTTTCTGTGGTCGAGCCACATTGGGGGTTCGGCGCGTTGAGGAGGAGTGCGGATTTGATGAGGGGAATGCGAGGGGTGGGGCTGTCGCTGATGGTGTTTTTCGGGGTTTGTAGTGGGGTTTTGGGGTTATGCAGCTCTGTTTCGTATGAGTGGAGGGGTCGGGACGGGTCGAGGAATGTGGTGATGGTTGTGTCGTGTTCGACGGTTGTTATGCTTGTGTTGTTGTATCATGCTGCGGCGAATACGGTGCTGTATATGTATTGCAAGGCTGTGAATGGAGAGATTGCGTTGGAGATTGCGGAGGAGTTTGCAAGCGAGTATGTGAGCCTGCCTTTTGATGATGGGAAGGTTCCTCATGTTGTTTCGGTTGGTTATGTTGGATGAGGATGAGGTTAGTTGCACTCTGTGAATGGTTTTGCAGTCGTTTTACTTGTTAGTGTTTGGTGTAATCATAACAGTGAATAATGCGAAGGATATGATACTTGTAAATAGGATGTGTTGTGGTTTGAAATGTATGATATCTGTGGTTAAGTTTTTCAGTTCAATATGATCTGGGTTCATAATGGTGGGAAATGGATGTTTTTATTGTCTGCAAATCTTGAAGTTGAACGCTCTGGCCAGTGTTTATTCGTAGTTCCATACGGAGATTAACAACTCTTCTGTATAAACCATCTGCATTAGTGTAATATCCCACCTCGGCCAAACGGAGAGGGGTTATGTGCTGTATATGTACATACCCACCTCCAATCTAACACGAGGCCTTTTGGTGGCTCAGCGGCTTCGGAGGGGATGGGTACTCCGAGGTTAAGCATGTTGATGCTAGAGCAATCCCAGGATGGGTGACCTACTGGGAAACTGCTCCTGAGCTGCCGGAAACAAAACCGTGAGGGCCGGTGGGCCCAAAACGAACAATATCGTGTTACGGCGGAGCGGGTCCCGGGATGTGACAATTAGTGTATCTGCAATTTACTATTATCAAAAGATCTTACTCTGGCCTTCAATTCGCACTTAGTTGCAACATAAATCATTATGATGATCGATTTTTTTAGAATTTCTCGATATTTATCGTATGATTCAAAGTATTTCAAACGATGCTTCAATTCTACAAAAATCACTTCAAAATACTTTAGAACGTTTCTTGGTGCTGCTACAAAAATTCAAGTCTCGTAAAGAATTGGAAATAAAGTATAGTATAATAGGTCTTGTGTTGTTGATTGTATGATATACACATCGATATGAGCCTCTTTTTATAGGAAGAGTACAAGATAAATCAGAAATCATAGTAGGTTTCATGCGTCTATCTAGTAAAGCGATTACCCAATCATAAGTCAAATCTGAAACCTGTGTTCAGGTTTCTCCGATTGCATCTGGAGCTCGGCTCCGCGTGAAGCAAATGGCGCGCCCACTGTGGCACCGCACTTGCCTCCTAGACTGTGGGTATGAAAAGATGGGCTCACCAGCCACCACGGTCCATGATTGTTGTACTTAGAAACGACGGTCTCCCATGTCCTCTGATGCTGGTGGATCAAACTGAGTAATGGGACGGCGTTTTTCCTTTTGAGGAGATTTGTTCATGTCTATCTTGTTTCTGATTTAGGGGAATTTTTTTTTTTTAATGTAACGATATGGACTTAGCAATTGCTAGGCTCTTTTGAGCTCGGCTCTTAATGAAGTTTTTCATTAATCTAAAAAAAAAAAAAATCTAATAAATCGGTTAATGATGGGTGATGCTAAATGTACCCAGCAAACTTCTAAATTGACCCAACAACTGAAAAATTGTCATTTAATTCCAATTCTGCCCTTATATACACACCCAACAACAAACTTTCTCTCTCTATTCCGTTATCAAGCAGCAAATTGCTCTCTTTTAGGTTATGCAATTAATGGGTTTGTGGCTCCATTACATACATTGGATTTATTGGGTCCTTTCATAGAGAATTCTAAAGGCAATTACAATAATCAAACCAAGATGCGTTGGCTCTTGCATAGCAATAGTAGAAGATATCAATCGCAAAAAATTGGGGTTTTTTCTCAGAACCCCATAGCCTTAATGGTTCTGATATATGAAATAAGGGTTCCTCAACAAAGCATTTGAAAATTTTGTTGCAATGGGATGGACCCAGATTTTGTAAGGCTTCAAAATAAGATTGTAGTCGATACTGGGTTGCGAAATTCAAG
This sequence comes from Fragaria vesca subsp. vesca, assembly GCF_000184155.1. Lineage (NCBI taxonomy): Eukaryota > Viridiplantae > Streptophyta > Magnoliopsida > Rosales > Rosaceae > Fragaria > Fragaria vesca. The sequence goes on along the minus strand of NC_020494.1, from coordinate 17,643,119 downwards.
CACTCTAGTTTACATCTTTCACATTGTTTCTTCCTTTTATTCTCTTTGCGAATTTAAGCTCAAGTTGATTATTCCTTAATGAATTGTTTGCTCCAGATAATCATTGTATTGTTCATGAAACAAAATTCTGGTAATAGAAGAGAAAGAGACATCAAGAGGTGCTGGGTGATTTTTTTTTAAGATTTGCTGGGTGTAAATAGAAAAGTAAGTGACAAAAATTGAAGTGTTAGGTCTATTTAGAAATTTATTGGGTAGATTTAGAAACACTCTTAATAATTTTTCATTTAAAAGAGTCGCGTCTGGTATTTTTGTTTGTGAAGGAAGAAAAGAAAATATAACATTCAAAACATTGGGTTGACCCGGCAGACTCGGGGACCGATGACTATGACCCGACCCGACCCATTCAATTTCAGCTCAACAACCAAAACCCATTTTCACACTCAATCCACAAAACTCCAACTCCACCATCTTCTTCATCTTCCTCCTCCGTCGCTTCCTTCACCAGTTCACCTGCACCCAAAAACGACGACGTTTTTTCCTCCCGCCATGGAAACTCCATCTCCTCCCTCCCTAAACTTGCGGGCAGTCCTCACCGAAACCAGACGCATCATCAACGCCCACTCCCGCCACTTCCTCGCCCTCTCCGTCGTCTTCCTCCTCCCCATCTCCTTCTCATCCACCGTCTACCCCACTCTCCACAACCTCCTCATCTCCGATCATCCACTCATAACCTCCCAAAAATTCTTCACCTCTTCCGATTCTGCCCCTCCTCCCCTCCTCACCAACCCTCCTCCTCGCCCTCGCCTTGGCCCTCTTCGTCTTCGTCTTCTCCCTCTCCGCTCTCGGCTCCATCACCTACTCCGTCTTCCACGGCTTCTACGGCCGCCCCGTCAAGCTCTTATCCGCCGTCAACTCCGTCAGGCTCTCCTTTTTTCCGCTGCTCGGTACTGTTATTGCTTGTCAGCTCATCTTCATGCTAATCGCTGTTGTCGCAGGACTGTTCTTGTTCTTGTTTATCGGAGTTTTCGAGATGATTGGATTGGAAATGGAGCTATCCTCGCCGTATTTCGTTGGGCTGTTCATCGTCGTTGCGATTATAACGCTGGTTGTTTTGCTGTATCTGCAAGTGAATTGGACTCTAGCTGGGGTAGTTTCTGTGGTCGAGCCACGTTGGGGGTTCGGCGCGTTGAGGAGGAGTGCGGATTTGATGAGGGGAATGCGAGGGGTGGGGCTGTGGCTGATGGTGTTTTTCGGGGTTTGTAGTGGGGTTTTGGGGTTATGCAGCTCTGTTTCGTATGAGTGGAGGAGTCGGGACGGATTGAGGAATGTGGTGATGATTGTGTTGTGTTCGATGGGTGTTATGGTTGTGCTGCTGTATCATGCTGCGGCGAATACGGTGCTGTATATGTATTGCAAGGCTGTGAATGGAGAGCTTGCGTTAGAGATTGCGGAGGAGTTTGCGAGCGAGTATGTGAGCCTGCCTTTTGATGATGGGAAGGTTCCTCATGTTGTTTCGGTTGCTTATGTTGGATGAGGATGAGGTTAGTTGCACTCTGTGAATGGTTTTGCAGTCGTTTTACTTGGTAGTGTTTGGTGTAATCATAACAGTGAATAATGCGAAGGATATGATACTTGTACATAGGATGTGTTGTGGTTTGAAATGTATAATATCTGTGGTTAAGTTTTTCGATTCAATATGATCTGTGTTCAATATGAAGTTGAATGCTCTGGCCAGTGTTTATTGGAGATTAACAACTCTTCTGTGTAAACCATCTGTATTAGTGTTTCTGCAATGTACTATTATCAAAAGATCTTACTCTGGCCTTCAATACGCACTTAGTTGCAGCAGAAATCATTATGATGTTCTTTCCTCAAAAATCTCATTTCTTCTCCTCTTCCCAAACTTCGAGCAGGCGAAGTTATCAACGAGAATATTGTCAAGTGAATCTTGAGAGGATTTTGCTTTGCCAACTTTTCTTAGGTCGAATCTGGGTGGGTTAGTTCTTCTCCCATTAACGTGCAACCTTGTATCCTAACCTACCAGAAGTCTTAGTGACGATCAAGCTTGATCCCGGTGAGTGAATATTCTTAAGTTCGAATGGTTCAAAGGAGAGAAGAAAGAAGCAGACCGGGGATTCAGGTCCATCTTTTATCATCACTATGATCAGTAATTAGTTCCCTGAATAACCGCAACAAGATCTCTAACCGAAGCTATCCATGAACAAACGCATTTAGCAAAAGACACTGCGCAGGACAAAAGGATGAGAATTGTGCCAGCAAACTTGCCATTCAGGCAGTCGCTGAAATCCACCACAATCTGCGATTAAGTTCTTCAGACAAGATACAAAGTGTGTCCAGTTAAAACCAAAATCATACAATTTTCTATACAGCGCATGCCATGCCTTGCCATGAAGCCTCGAAAGTACGATCTCAAGGCCGATTACAGCCCACAAATGAAAGAATATTGAACTGCTCCTCTGGACAAGACCAATCAAAATGACCCTAAGTTTCATCATGACACATTTGTTCAGAGCTTTCTACTGTTAGCCAGGCTAGAAGATGCTGCTTTCTGTTTGACAACCCTTTCATCCTGTTCAGAGCCAAAGAGAAGGCTAGTCCAGTTTGCTGTTGACCTTTCAACATTTCTGGAAGGAGGAACCCTGTCACTATCTTCTCCACCCGATGCATCATATCCACCATCACTGGTTGACCTTGACAGTGGGATTCCCTTCTGAGCAGCTGCAATAGCAGCAGGCAGACCAGTAAGCCGCCTTGCCTCTTCTGCTCCTGATGAGGACACCCGGAAGGGATGGATATCTGGTGAGTCTAAACTGCTCTCTGGAGAAGAAGCAGCTATCCCTATTGAGCTTGACATAGCTCGGCTCGTTTGGAAAGCACTCCGAGCTTCAAGCTGAAGAGGGGCCAAACTTGTTGATGTCTCGGTAAAACCTTTATCACTAGCTTTAGCTGGGCCCTTTTTTAAAGCTTCCACAGGAAGGTCAGCTGGGAGGCGCACTCGTTTGGTAGTTCGTCTTCTGTTATTGTCAGGCTTTGGAACCATCCGGCGGCCACTGCTGCCAAAGCTATTGTCTCTTTCCAGTCCAAAAGGAGCATCACGTCTCACAGGCTGCAGGATCTTTGACTTCTTTCTGGCCTCTGCAGCAGCTTTTGATACCTCTTCTGCATTTAATCTTGCCAGAGTCCATGGACTTATCTTTACCGTTCCAGTATTCTTCTTCTTAGTTGGTTCCTCTACAGCCATCTTTTTTCCGTATGAGCTAACAGATGCAGTCTCAGGGGGTACAACATCAAACTGGAAGGAAAGCAAAGCAGAAAAACCAATCAGACTATTTGTTTTACATTCATCTTTCACCTGAATGCTACTGCTATGCTCAGTCCCAGTTCATTTATAAGAATCTCCACTCTATATCCCAAGAGGGGTCATGATAGTTAGAGTACAACATGACACCCTGAATTATAGTTTTCTTATAAAATCCTATAGATAGCAACGAGCCTAAATAATAGGCTGTCAGCATAAATTTCAGGCCAAACTGTGTATTTTCTTTCCACAGCTGCTGCTTAGACAGATACCAGCTCCAGCCAAGGGGGAGAAATTTGTATCAATGGTCCATCAATTGGGAATCCACCACCATTGAAGAGGCAATGAATTTTGAAGATTCCGTGTAAACTCAAATGAGAAAGCACTAAAAGACTAATGTGGCAAGGTGGCAAGTGGCAAGGTGGCAAATTACCTGATCTTCAAGGAACAGTCGCGGAGGTGTACACCAAGCATTTCGGTGAAAAGTAGTAAAGGAGCTCGCACTGCTTAATCCAGTAAGTGAGCTTGCAGGAGACATTTGGGGACTATGCTGACCTCCAACTCCTTGTTGCTCTTGTTCCTGCTCCCTTAAAGCAATGATGTAATCATATGTGCTGATACCCTGCATAGGATTCGTGTTAAGACATTCAGTTATTAACCATTTGTGATATTCATCTAAAAGAAAATGTCAAATGATTACAGGAAGCAATTGCAATGCTTACCTTCTTGATAAGGAGGATGTGAAAAAAGAACAGTTGAGCAAGTGGCAGGGTTGCAATCATAGCCAAAAGGGTGCACACTGCCTGCAACATAATCAATAATTGTTTTGAATTAGATGGTATATCAGAACTTGAGGCTTAATCCAAAACAAGAGGTATATTAGCAGAGACTGACCACAACAATGACGAAAGGCACCAAGGAAAAACTGCTCCCTAACTTTGTAGATATATCCACAGAGATGTGCTTCCTCTCAATTATACAGCAGATGAGCACGAAGATTCCAGTTGACCATTGTAAAATTAGCTGCAAGTGGATAAATTACGGAATCATTGGAATACTCAAGATATATGTGACCATATGAAATACCCTGACAAAGACAGAGTGGAGACATGTGCTTACCAAGAGGAGAGAGGTAACCATAAGGGTGAAAAATTGTCGATAATTCTTTTTACCAATACAGTTGTTGAGCCACTAAAACGGTGAACATGTAATTGCCATTAGAGGAACTACGAAAGCACAAGAAAAGAATATACAACAATCAAAATCCTTCATACCCTGCAGTGATGATCAAAACTGTCAACACATTTGTCACAAACTCTGCAGTGCTTGCTGTACTTGAAAACCTGTATTAGGAAATTTATTGGAATTACACAAACTTGTACACTATCAAGGAAAAACCATGTGAGCATGAGGAGATACCAACAGTACATCATTCTAGACATGTTACTTTTAGCTTTTATATTTCTTTTTTATTACACTATAAGAAGAATTGAAGTGAATCAATCATTATCAATTCAAGGATATCTCCTAGGTGAAATGCCAAGGCAGAATGCCAAATATCTGCATGGAATGCCATTGAAATAATGCCTTCCCTCTAATTGTTATAAATTGAAAAACAGTAAATCATGAATGTGGGCATCTAAGAGCGTTTACGCACCTCAACTTCACACAAACTGCAATAGAACATGCCTTCTTCACTCGTTTGATGCAATGAAGATTCTTCACTTGATCCGGAGCAATTGCAGATATAAGCACAAGGAGATAAAAGCAACATTAAGCAAGACGAATTTTCTGAGGATGCACCCTTCATTTCAATATCACTGTTGGACGCTTTTGGAGTACCAAGTTTGCCAAGTGTATCCTTGTCCAGAGGTCTTCCTCCAACTGTCGAATCATTAGCTTCATGCATTGAGGATGTTGATTCCCCGCAAAGTTTAGAATCTTTGCTTCTAGGATGCTTTTCATTGGCTGGAATATTGAGATACTTTTTTGACCTAAACACTCCTGGATCTGCGGGGTCAGCAGCTGCGCACCATATATATAGGCTGAAGACACATGTAATCTGAAAAGAATAGAAATGTTACTTGACAGGACATTTGTGATAGAACTAGATTTGATAGATGCAAATTTATAACAAGTTAAATATCTTCTGTTAATTGGCACCTAAAATACAGCATTTGGAACCTCCAGATTTCACATCTCTAAATCTTAATCTTTTGTCATCTAAGTATACCCTTTTTCATTTCTAAATACTTTTTGCAATAGCGATTCACCAGATATGTGAAATATTTGTGGGTATGAATTCTCACTTTAAACAAAAGTGTTGGTCAAACCATGGAAATAGAGAGCAATCAGTGTGATGGAGTGACTCCTTGAAGTTCAAATTAACTACCACAAATCAGCACACAAATAGTTTGATATTAAAGCAATGGCTGCACAAATACTCTGCTTGAGCTAGTTTGTTCATCTACAGGGTTTTGTAGCAATCACTCTACCTCACACAAACTCATAATGCGCTTCTGTCCACACATTAAGTTTGAAACTCATGCATCACAGATTCAAAGACAATCAGGAGTTCTTACAAGACCAAAAGACCAGCACCCATTTTCCTTATCAGCCATACCATACTTCAAAATTGAAAATTACCAACCTAAATTGAACTACCCTGAAGTTCAGGAACCCAGATTGGAGAAAACAAACACATAATTCGCATGCCAAAGCAGAGAAATCACGGATCTCAGTTCTTAAACCCAAAAAAATAAGCAAAAATTCTACAAACTAAAACAAATTTAAGAGATGAATGCTTACAAGAGGAGTGTAGAGGCCGATCACAATATACTGAAAAATCTTCTTCCCCACAAAAGGAGCAAAGAACACATAAAAAGCAAAGGCCAAAGCCAGAAACACAGCTACAGCCACCACCTTCACATATAAACAAAACCAAAAGTCACCCTTTAATCTTCTCAGCTATATATCATGAGACAATGCCAAGATTTCTGAAACTAATACCTGAAGAGGATGATAAGGGAGCTGCCATCCATGCTTCCTCATTTTCTGGTTTGATTTCTCAAGACCAACACAAGCAACAAGACAATGAGAAACAAAGATAATGACTTGGGTATCTCCCTTTAGCTTCTTTGTCTGCACTTAATTAATTTAACCTCCCCACTTTCCCTCATTTTCAGGGAGAAACTAAAGCTAAATAGCTAATGGCTTTCACTATAGAACCAACCCAGAATAGATTTCATGGACATTTTTCCAGGAGGGTGTTTCTAATCAGAAAGGGAAAAAGGTATGAGCTTTGATAGTATGAAAGGTAGGAGGTAGTGGGTTCTGCTTCACTACTCAATCATCAAAAAAAAGAAGAGAGCTTTGCTGGTCTTGGGTTTTTGGGTCTTCTCTTGTTTCTTCTTCTTGCAGGTCCCCTGTTTTACTAAGAGTTGAAGCAAAGATCTAAGGACTGAATTGACTACACCGTTGTACAAAGAAAATGAGAGAGAGAAAGAGAGAAGGGTTTCACTGGTTGTTTCTGCCTTTGCTTTTCTGGCTTATAATTACCCACAACCCCCACCCCCTTTTACTTTTTCTTGTTTCTAGCGTTACCCTTTTCTCTGGGCAAATCATGTGTCACAGGCTCACAGCACAGGCCAGTGTAGCAAACATACAGTACACAGTTGTAAAATTTCTTTTTTTCTTGCTTCTTCTTGTTTTTGTGTAAATAAAGTTTTGATCTTTTGGTATTTTCTTTGCTCTGTGTATAAATGGTGGTGGTGTAAATCTGCTGTGGAATTGGATCAATCTTACCTCTTGTAGAAATGAATAGAAGCACACTCATGTGCTTGTAACTCTTTTGTGGGTATTAGACAAACACCTACTTGTATTGAATGCTGTTCACCATCATGTTGTTTAAATTATAAGGGAGGGTGGTTGGGTTTGATGCCCTTGGGGAAGAGAGGACCAAGCTTGGATCCAAATTGTTTAAACATATATGTGCCTCTAGCTGCTACTATTTGCAACAAGAAGAACCCATGATGATGATGAAGATGATGATGATGGTGACCCTACTTTTCTCTCGTTTGTGTTGGTTTGATGAATGGATGCTTCATCTTCAAGTTTGCTGGCATTGCAAAGCCATTACCTTCAATTTGTTTCACTAAGGAGACTCAAACCTGTTAACCTAACCACCATTGAGATCAAATCAAAAATGACCTAACTGTGAGACTTTTGGATTCAAGTGGTTATTTGGTAAACAACTGGAGAATTTTATTGCCAAGTATAGTGAATTTGGTGACACTTTTCAAATTGCAAGTAGCCAAATTTGAATGTTCCATGTGCCTGCCTCAAGGCTACAAATCAATTAGAGCTTCACGGGTTATAGGATGTCGACTTGTACAAGCAGTTGATCCAAAATTTGAAGAAAAGAGAAGCTACTTTGTCACTCATCTTCATCTTCACTCTCGCATATTATACGAGTAATACGACACTCTAAATTGTGACATATTCCGAATTTTCTACCCTAAAATCCGGTGCAAACATAAAGAATCCGAAACATGTCATATTTGGAATGGCAATTAGACGTCTCCATCAAAAGCCATGTCTAATTACTATTTACCATAAGTAAATAAAAATAGAATGGTAAACAGTTTTTAGTGTTTTTACTGCAGTGGGGGCTGGATTCGATAGTTCAACAAATTGCAGAGGCCAGCAGGGAAGAGAGTGACATAACAGTTAGAAAAGGATGGTCCAGATTGCGAAGTGTTTGTTATATTTATACATGGGTTTTCAAAAACCTTTTGTCAATTTCCCTTTGGCATTTTCTTGTCAGATTTAATAACAAACAAATATAAAAAAACAAATTTCTGTAACCAATTTCATCACCAGCTTAATTGGTAAACAAGCAATTGTAAATGCAATGTAACAAAATGTGTAGAACTAGAATACACCAGCCACCGTTCTTGTTGAGTTCCACACCGGTGAGTGTCAAACCGGTCGGCGTTTTAGCCGTGATTTGATTTTTCGATATCGATATAACTTTCAACACTTATTATATGATCTGATACGATAATTGATTAAATATCGATAAAATGAATTTTGATGAAAAGGATTTGAACTTTCACAAATTAGGGACCATGACAGGGAGTTGTTGGGCTGCATTAAATCGTTTGGATCTCTATCTGTGTGGGTTAGTAAAGCAGGTCTCAAACGATTCCTTATCCTAATAGGGTGTTGACTCGAAATATGCTGTGGACCGTCGATTACAGTGACTTGCATTTTGTGGTGATTTGATGACCAGATCAACAATCCAGAAAAATGAAACACCTCAGCCTTAACTTGCATGAGCTTTATCAGATAATCAATGGGCTTCTAGCTCTGAGCCTTTATATAGTAAAATTTTTATTTTGGTGAAATACTATATAGTCAAAGAAAAGAGATCCTGGTAGGCCTAGGAAATTGACCTCATGGATTAACTTGGTCTAATGTTTGTTATAACTTGTAAGTGGCTCATCAGTGGCTCTTGATTGTATTATTCATTCCAATTTCCGATTGTAACTTCATCGGTATGAATACAACACATTTTATAAGAAAGCCTTATTATATTGTAAAATGTAACTTTGCACAACAGAACAAGTTTTAAGTTGCAAGCTAGCATTTAGTTATTACAAAGTGTTAGTAAACGTAATTAGGGCATTGAACTTTTCTTTCACTACAAGAATAAACAAATAACTATGTAGTTGTTGTTCTTGTTAATCTTTTAGTGCATAATAACAAAAAAAGGCCATGAATTGTTCATATTTTAAGGGAATAGAAGTCAAATCCAACCTAACTGTTACCAAGAAATTGATGCTTACTTAATCCTTGGTTAGTTACATCTTAAACATAAGAAAAGTACAGAATATCAATGTGGTGCAAAAGAACAAGGATAGAAAAACAAAGAGAATGATACAAAAATCCAAATTGTTACAATAATACTAGCATGTTGTTTAACATTTTCTTATGTCAAAGATGAAGGCCAAAGGATTTGACCCGTGACCAATCTCACTTGTCTAGCTCTACTTTAGGGAAATGTGATTGTATAATATATCCGTGACACATTATCTAGCTTCCCTAGTGTGTTGGACTTGGGAACCCTAATGGTCCTTTCACTTCAATCAAACAGAAATTATATGAGTTCTTAATACACTTTTGAATGACCCCAACACCTTATTTTCCTTCGATTTAGGTGGCACATAACACCCACTCGCAAAGTTCAAGCAAGAATGTCATATAATTTATTTATTTGTAAATCCAACAAGATACGTTTTATATAGTTACTCGTTTATATTTTAAATTTTTACCGTTAATTGGTATTACGTACCAAAACATCTTACAAATTGATATACTGAGGAGACACACAGCTGACTCTCTTGAGTAGAGGAGCATGAGAAAGGGGAAGAAAGCTCGGTGGCTTGGAAGAGGGTCACTCATTATTCACACTTTACTCGATGGAAAATTAAAGGAAGGTATATAGATTTATAGTTAGTGCTGGTGGATGAAGTATGAAACTATGAGACTAGCTTTTGCCTTTGTCCAATAACTTACCATCATTACTCTCTTGGGTCTTTATACACACCTGTGGTGTGCATTCAATCATGGCTAAGAAGGAAAGCATATGTCTCATGTCCTTGACATACCTAGGGCTGTCAATTCTCACAAAATCGTATAGCGAACAAGGAAATTCATATGTCGAATTTGTATGATCGAAAAAGAGATTGATTACGCGGGTCAAGTCGTCGTAAATAGATAGATCTCGGATTAACTCGCCGGCCGGTAAATAGTCGATGATATCATATTATGCCACATTATAGTTTGGTCCAGCCCAGTTCAACCCTACTTAAATGGGCCCATTATTCATTCACCTTGGGCCGAGACTATAAAAGTCCAATAGCTTCTTTTTTCTGCTGGCTTGGGCATCTGTCAGTCTCCCTCTATTGTGTTAAATAAGAACAGTCCTGAGTTTTGGAAATATTTGAAATGATTCTCTCCCATATTTCCATGTGCTAAGCTACGGTTTACAAGGAAGCTATAAATTTTCAGAACATGGAGATTTTAATGCTTTGAGGCCATCAATGGAGTTTAGCTATCTGTTGGGTCTTTAAATTTTACATATCCCCAGTCCCAGCCTTAAATCTTTGTCCCCAAAACACAGGGCAAACTCTAATGAAGCATCTCCCTCTGCATGAATCTCATGAGATGACAGAAACCAAATATGACCCATGTAATGGTTTAATGAACTTGGTCCATTTTTCTTGGTGAAAAATAATATGTAAATGTAAAACTAGAGCATTGAAAATATAATATGTTCACGGTTTGAGATCACTAATCAAATAATAACAGAATTTGTTAATTCTGCTGCTAGAACTGGTTGAGGTCTGGACTCTGGAGGTTGTTGAAGTGGGTGTGGGTTTAGGCTGAAGGGAACAGACTACAAAACAAGAAGCAGAATTGGTAGTGTTTATTGTAGCTGTCTACCACAACACAATAATCATTGGGTTGTTAGTTCACTGAGGATTTGCACAAAAAGAATAGCTTATTTTGATTTCTCTTGTTGGGTTTGCTAATTGGTTGTGAGGATCAAAGATTAGTTTTCTCTCTATAAGAGTCCTTGGTTATTAGATGAACATCTATTCATGCATGATCCATGTACTACTTTCTTTGATTAAACAAAGATTGAAGACTAGAAAACTGTCAAAAAACTTTGAAAGCAAACCTAAAGAATTATATATGATCAGGTTATCCATTGTGATCTTAAAGTTGTTAGATATTCTTTGTCCTCCTTGTTGAGTGTTATTGCACCTAACTAGGATATGATTTGCTTGAGAGATTCTTTGTGTGATGCTTTGACACATAAAGCTAGACAGGGCAAGAGGGTGAAGGGGAATAATACGAAAATTGTCTGCAGATCTGTATTCTGCAGAAGAAAGCCTTCCAAACTCAAAATTTTCATGGTGATGAAAATTATAGTGCAATCTTCCTTTTCTCTTTAGATTTTAAACTCAAAACAAATAAAACAACATGTAATATATGATGAACATTGAATAGTGTTGTGGCAACTTTTCTCTTGTACCAACAATTAGTTAAAAGAAATTTCAAATATAGTTCATTGTCACTTTATTATAATCTTAATAGTTATGTTAAAGAGTTCGACTCGTGTCTTTTTCTTTGTTGATGATTAATAGTGTTAGTTTTTTTATGAAGGTTGCATATACTTCGGATTCAAGATTATATATAATACTCTACAAATGTGTTAATATAGCAACATCTATCAATTATTCTCTTAATTACCTAACTTTTTTCATATGGGACATCAAAGTCTATTTTTTCCTCAAAGTTCCTTCATCTCGTAGTTGGTAATGGGTTCATGAAAGCAACCCTCTTTATAGACCAACCAGGGGGAGAGCTTGTCCACTTCAACTATATAGATTAGTCTTATATCCCTAGCTAATCAAAGACAAAACCAGCTAATTATCTTTGTTTGGTTAGGCATTCCATTTCAGCATACATCCTTCCCACTTTGAACACACATTGTTTAATCATGTCAATAAGTTCTTCAAAACGCGCCTAAGTTTGGCGATGCCATTCATGCATTGAAATATTTGAAGGACTTAAAAATTCAAGTACCAGCTGAAACTAATGGTTTGCATTTGAAAATTGAAGGAAGAAGGGAGAGGTTGGTGGTGTGTTTAAGTTTATTTAGCAGAGAGAGCAAAATATATAGTCGTGATCAGCTTTGGTCACTTGTCACTTGTCACCAGCTACGTAGCTAGTAGCATCAGACGACTGATTGATTCTTCTGGACATGAAAATGGATGTGTGCACAAAAACTATTATTGATGAGAGAGAGAGAGAGTCTGGCTCTGGCACTATGCCATGGTCCATGGATGCTGACCTTCGTCTGCGTCTCTTTTGTTGGGTTAGTGGTGCCGCTACCAAACATTATATGATCACCTAGAAAGCCTACAAATTAATCTGGTAATCAAGTGAATGCAAACTTATGGAATATGTGAATTGATTCTTGACTAAATATAAAATGTTGAGTCCAATCAAGGAGTTTGATAGTTTATGGAGATTTCTCCCACCATATTCAAAATGTTTACGTTACCTTAACTTGTTTGTCTTATTAATTATTCATGTTTTAGATTTTGTAAGGCAATTTGTTTATATCATTTCTTACACTGTGAGTTGTGTTTAATTACCGTATATGAATATAGATTGAAGTACTCATGAGTAGGTTCTTTTGATAGTGTAATAGTCTAATGTGGTTCTTTTAGATGTTTTGGGTTTTGAAGAAAAACTAGATTCATAGGCATAATTGTCATCAATTCAACATAAGGTTCGCTTATACCAAGTTAAAGGAAAAGTCGATAAATCTTCAATGTGTTCATACAATAGGGGGTCTTTCATAAATTAGTTGTCGGTACAAAATTAAGAAGGTTTGAAGTTTTCCCGTTTTAGTAAATGTTGTCTATTTTGTTATCTATGTTTTATTTTTCTATAAAGATGTCTTATAAGTAAAGATTTTATCTTATAGGCAACCTTGTTTTTCTTAGGGCTCAACATTGTTTATATTTCCTTTAGATTTTAGGATAGTGACTCTATATAAGGTACCCCTTCTTACGTTTAGAGTTCGTAAAAACTTAAAACTACAAAACTAGAGATTATCTCTTCTTCTTCTAATATACATCACCCTTGGTACCTTTGCTCCTTCCTATGCTTGTCAATTCTGGTTTCTCTTAGTAAAATTTGTTGGTTAATTCTTGTTTCTCTCCAGGAAAATTAATGTCGACGGTAATCCAAACCTGAAACTCAGTCCAAAATAAGAAGAAAATCCAACAAATTAGAGAGGGCACGTCAGACAAGGGAAGAAATTACAACAAAGAAAAAGCGTAGGAAGCGGGAGTGTATAATAAGCTTCTCCAACAAATCCAGAGGCACTCCCCAAAATAGGATCCGACTTCATCGCCAAAACTGCTGTCTTTGTATTTGCTCGATGCTCCAAGTTTTTCCCTGCTGTCCTAATTAGTTATTCATCCTTTGCATCATCGTATAAGTTCATAACTACCCTTCACCGGAAAAATCCATTTTCGACGAACACCGAAAATCCTATAGAAGCAAAGAAGGAGAGCACAGACACTAAGGTTCGTTTCAGGGGAAGGACGAGGAGGCCTAGTTCCTCACCGGGAACGACGGTTTTCCTCTCATTTTTGTCTTGCCGGTGTCGCGGCACTAGGTTATTTTCTTTCTCTTCCCTATTTATTTTTTTGCATGCATTAATATAATTATGTTGTCCTTGTTGATGATGATGACGCTGATTTCATGTACAACTTTCATAGGTTTACTCGATCGTATCTACTGTATTGTTCTCTTTCCTGTCTTTTCCAGCTCTTTGCTGTTTAACTCCTCTGATGAACTGTATTGATGGACCTTGAATGATTGAAAGTTTTGAACGTGATTATGCATTTACTGTGTCATAACACCTCGCAACTACTCTCTGTTTGTGATTGTTGTACATTTGTACCACACCATTACTTTCATCTTCTTTTCTTTTAACATATACATAGATTAATTTCCGAGCTTTGTTGCTAATTGTTAGACCCTTTTTACTAAACGAATTGGGATTTATTTCCTTAATGGGGTTTCTTCAGGTTTTGTTCAAAGGTGAGGCATCAAGTATGGTAATGTGATACGGCCTGTTTTTCAATTTCCACGGTGCCTTCTGTTCAAAGGTGTAGACTGTAGAAGCAATATTATAGAAGCTGAGTGATGGGTGTTTGTGTCTCAAAGCCAAGTGAGGCTCTCAGAGCACAGACGAAAAGAGCCGAGAGACACGGCAGAGGCAGACTCCGACGCCGGGGGAGGAAGAGCAAGAAGGTAGCCTCCACCGTTATAAGCTCGGAGATTGCTGCTCCGACGAGACGGTCTGTTAGTGAGTTTGTGCATCTAAACTTCGAGAAAGGTGCTGCAACCACTTGCAAAAGATCTGAGGTTTCCAACGGCACATATCATCTAACTCAGCTTCAATGGAATCACAGTCAGATTGATGCCAATGGTGGTAAGAATACTTTGATCATATCTTAGCTACTTAGTTTCTTGTTGGTGAAGTAATTTCTGACCATGAAAAATTTACTTGGTAATACAGGGAAATGCCAAGGACCTGAAACATGGTTCGACTCGCATAGTATAATGGATTCTGATTCAGATGATGACTTTTCTAGTACACAAGGAGGTGAATACTCTCAAATCTCAATTTTCCTATACTTTGTTTGAGGGTTTAACTGAGAGTGTTAGCTGGTGATCTTGACACTGCTAGTTCTAATTTGTTTTATTTTGTGGTTTTCAGACACATTTCCTCCTACGATAGTAGGTAATGGAATTGGAAACATCCCAAATAGTCAATTGGTCCAGTATGAAAGTGCAGCATGTATTGTAGATAATGGAGGCAAGTATGAAGGGTTTTATGAAAGTTATCTGAAAATTGATGGTCCAGGTGCACGACATTCATCAGAGAAAACACAAGTCAGTTACAATGACAATTATCAGCCCACGCATTCCGCAGTTATAATGCTTTCATATAAGAGAAAATCCATTGACAACCCTGATAGGACATCATGTATGCACTCAACTTAGCATGGTCTTCTGTTATTTTGAACTCACTTGATTGATCATTGAGTAACCAACCAACATTGGTTGAAATGTGCAGGTGCTTCTGATCAGAAGTACTTATTCCGTCCTAAAGCAGGACAACGCATTCCTTGTTCACCGATAGAGAAGACAACTCCAGGATCCTGGTCTGAAATCTCGCCTTCAGTCTTCAAGCTACGCGGGGAGAACTATTTCAAGGACAGACAGAAGTACCCTGCTCCAAACTACAGCTCATATGTACCAATTGGTGTTGATATGTTTATCTGCCCAAAGAAGAGAGATCACATTGCTCAGCATCTTGAGCTTCCTTCTGTAAAACCACATGACAAAGTTCCTTCCCTCCTCATTGTTAATATACAGGTATACTGCAGGCTCATGTTTGAAGATGCTAGTGTTTCTAGTGGCAGTATTTTGTAACTTGTTTATCAAGCTAACAAAGACTTATACTTGACTACTTGTTGCAGTTGCCTACATATCCTACTTCAATGTTCCTTGGGGAATGTGATGGTGAAGGCATGAGTCTTGTATTATACTTTAAAGTTAGTGAAAGTTTTGACACAGACATATCTCCTCAGTTTCAAGAATTCATCAAGGTATTTGAAGATCTTCACTGATCTTTCGGTATTCACATTTTCTGATGTTGGTGATGCATAGTGTAACTTTAGTTGTCTTTCTTTGTTTAACATCACAGAGATTTGTTGAGGATGACAGCGAAACGGTTAAGGGGTTCACATCGAACTCATCAGTTCCTTTCAGGGAAAGGCTAAAAATTTTGGCTGGATTGGTGAATCCAGACGAGCTCCAACTGAGTGCTGCTGAGAAGAAGCTTATTAATGCTTATAATGATAAACCAGTGCTTTCCCGCCCTCAACACAATTTCTTCAGGGGGCCTAATTACTTTGAGATTGACCTAGACATACACAGGTTCAGCTACATCTCTAGGAAAGGGCTTGAATCATTCAGAGACAGATTGAAGAATGGGGTAGTTGATTTGGGATTAACAATCCAGGTACATTAATTCACTATTTTAGCAAATGTTACATCTATACTAGTTTTTTATTTTCTTTGAATTTTTTTAATTTTTTAGAATGTACATCTATAATTCTATAATTCTATACTAGTTGAACAATCAAGACTAAGTGTGTTTAAACAATATTTCAGGCACAAAAACAAGAAGAACTACCTGAGCAAGTCTTGTGCTGTATGCAGTTGAATAAGATTGATTTTGTAAACCATGGTCAAATACCTACTCTTGTTACCATGGATGACTGACTTGGACAAGCAACTGTGGCGTCCTGGTGGGTTTGCAATAGTGATAATTCCGGCGGAGAAACTGATCAGAGGATGTAATTTTTTTGTTAACTTTTTTGATTTTTTTGGTAAACATTAGATCGTTACTACCTATTCAATGGTGCAAAGGAGGGGATAAAGAAAAATGAGAAGCAAATGGATTATTATTTTGCAAAATGGCATCAAAATCTTGTACATATTGTAGTCGTTATGCTGTATTACAAATTTACAATTCATTTGCCAACTTTCCACTGTTATTATCCTTGAACCAAAATTTATAGCAACCATGGTGACATAGCTCAGAAGAATGAGGTTTTAGTTAGGATGCTTGGAACTGCATAGATACCAAGTAAGAACAGAAAGTGTAGTAGAAATCACCAAGCCAAATGTGGAAACATTTTCCTGATATTCAAATATCAATACAATAATAATCATATTACTGCATTTCCATATACAAAAGAATGCACATAATTAAGTTATGAATCTCAACACAGTATGCTTGTAAGCTAGTTTACATACAACCAAAAAATTTGAACCAGACTTCTTCCAGTTTTCTTTTGTATTACCCCTTCTCTTTATACACTAGCATGGGGGTATTTGGCCTTGATCAAAACTACGGCCACAAGAACAAAACAGATTCAGATAAAAATTACTTAAAAGCTTTTGCTTGATCTTGGACATATCAAATTTGGTTGACTGAAATACACCGAACTATGTTATTTGTTCTTCTTTTAAACGTAAACGCGCTACAGGCTGTTGATCATTGTTTCGAGGATCCATCCTGCTAACAGAGGCATGCTTTTGGGTTCCCTGATTGCCTGATCCAATATTTGATGCCTTGTTGTTAGCTGCGTAGCTGCCAGATTTAGAAGCAGGCACATCATGATTATGTTTGCCCTCATATGTTGTTATGACGGCTTTAGGATCTGTTGCTGCTCTCTCAACGTGCTTACGTACATTGCATCCCTGGAATGTGCACTTATAATAGCTCCTGCAGGTGCAGTTAGACAGCTCAGAAAATTCCAGACCAAACACGCTAAAAAATCAATGAAATCTTCACATAAATGGAAAAGGGCAATAGAAACCAGAAAATTTAGCTATGACAAAAGATGTCAAGATTTTATGCTACCACTAGGCACAATTTTGATCAGCTGAACTATGGTATGTCATGTAAGAAAATCTAACCTTAACAAGGTTAAAAGTTAGGACCAAGTGGTGTTACCTTGGATAAGGATTGCCTTTGACAACTTTCTGTCCATACTTGCGCCACCTGTAGCCATCATCTAACAGATCAACTTCACTGGTCGTCTGCACTATGATTCTAGGCTCTGTCACAGTCCGATGAGAAGAAGCTGGCTCTGAATGCCTGACTTCCATATTTCTGCGGAGTAGACAGGAAGTTGTTAAGAACACTAGACAAACAAGTAACATCCACTGGCACACAACTTTATGTGTGCCCATCAGTAGATAGATTGTGAAAAGATCTGTACCGTCTCTTGGCATCAGGTTCATCTTCATCTTTTTCTTCCACTTTTGTTTCAGCATCTCCTACTTCCTCACTGTCACTAGTCCCAGATATTGCTAGGCTAGATTCCTGACCCTGCTTAGACATTGAATAAGTCCCTTCTTTTGATTTGTTAGAGTTCCCACCATGAACTTGGGAAGCCAAGTCATGATTCATCCGAACACTTCCATTTTGATTTCCAGAATCCTTTGGGCGCTTAGACTGAGGACGCTGATGGTTATGCTCACCCTTGTAAATGATTTCAGTTATCTGGCCATCAACCGAGCGTTCAACCTTTTTCTTGACAGGACAGCTGGGATGCGTGCATTTGTAATAACTTCTAGGAAACTCACTCCCCTTCACCTGCTTCTGACCATATTTCCGCCAATTATAACCATCGTCATTAGGCTTGTCGACAGTAAATGAAGATGGTTGGGATCTCTGGTCCGAAAGCGAGATATCAGACGATTCTTTCATAGAGACCCCAGAATCAGGTATTCCAGATGGCATCTCCTGGGGTGGTGTTGTACTGGAGCTAAAGACTGGAAGCTGTGTCATAGATGTAGAGTGTTCATTTGGGATATGAAAAGTGTAGGCTTGGGATTGTGAAGCCTGAGCTGTCACTTGAGCCAGGGCCTGCTGATGCGTCATTCCAAAGGCTCCCTACATTATTCACATATCACAACAATGACAAACGGATACAATTAGGATACTGAGAAACCGATACAATTAGGATACTGGTCGTACTAGACCATGTACATACAAGTAGAAGAAGTAGAAAGGCCAAAAAGCATCATTTACACCAAGGTTAGTCATATAAGTCTTTACAAGCACCTTGGAAGCTGATTCTAAACATAGTGGACCACATTCTTGTGCAGATTCGGATGCTAGACACCTTAAAGTCATTTGTATAATGAGAATTTCAGGAATCAATAGAATTTATTCCAAGTGTTTGAACATGTCAAAAATTAAGGTATTTTAGAGCCTTCCCCAAACTTTGCAATTGTTCTGTGTTGGTTTTAGAAACCATGTGATAGCCAACTCAAACCAATTATCAGTTTCCAAATATGGGAGTGTCATTCTCATTCCTCAAGATTGGGGCTTGAAGATGAACCAAATATATTGCAATTACTTCACTGCCATTTAAAACGGTCTCAGATTATAGAACACGACCAAAAAATCTCACTTCTTTTTCCCCTAGATATAAGCAGCAAAACCAAAACAAGAATATGTACTACCAAAACATACACAACAGAAAAAGGCAAGGAAGAAAAAGACTGAAACTTTATCCGAAAGTGTCAGACTTTCTAAATAAAGCAAAACACAAATACTACTTCTAATAGAAACTCCTACCTGTCCGGGCGATAATAGTCCTCCCGGCGAGTCGAGGAAACCCGCCGGAAACAGCGGCGACGGCGGTCCATTTTTAAACCGGAAACCAGTGTCATCCCCGGAACTCCTCTCCTCAAGCTGCGGAAACCCGGCCCTGTCCGCCGGAGACATCATGGCTCCCGCCAGCAGCTGAGAAAACGACTTGCAGTCTTCCCCATCAGAGAAGAAGCTCGAAACCAACGTCATCGGCCCCGGACTAAACCCAGTATTCCCGCCGGTGCCGGAGTTGTTAAACATCGTCTCAAAGGAAGTCCTCGGCGGGAGAGTGATCGTAGGGCGCGAAGGCTGCGGAGGACGAGATGACGTGGACGGCGGTTGCCGCTCATCTTCTTGGTTCTGGTTCATTCTTGATCAGAATCAACAACCCAACAGCAACAACAAGAACAAGAACAAGAACAACAACCAAAGTATCTCTTTTTGTGTTTGTTGGACTTGGGTGGATCTGAAACTCAAAGCAGAAAGTCCACGCAAAGCAGAGATAGATACGAAAAAGCTGTCTCTACGATTTTTTGCTCTTTGCTTTCTCTCTCTCTTTTTTTGTTTTGTTTTTCGTTATCTAATTTACTTAACCTTCTGAAGCTTCTGATATCGACGTGGTGTGCTGCCGTGTTGGTGTTGGTGGCTAACTGCCTCCATCAACCTCCATCTCAACCCGGAAATGACAAACCTGCCCCCGGCGACTTTCTGGAACTACCTGCCTTCAGGTGTAAAAATGGAAACCAAACACAGTCATTTCACTGGATATTTTCATGTTTTGCTCTATTATGGCGCAGACGTGCACTGCCGACTGCCGACGGTACCATTACCCTAATACAGTACTACTACATTATTCTAATTTTCTTGGCCAGTTAATCACCGGGTGATCTATGATCTTCTCGTCCTTACATACGTATTGAGTTTTACGTAATAAGAAAATTTACTAAAAATTTCGATTCCGAGTTATATTATCATGCGATAAATGTTGTGGAATGTAGATCATGGCGCAACCGCACATGCATTGTGATAGGGCTAGGAGGCATGATCGTATATTTCCAAAATAACTATAGAAGTAGGGGAAAAAATGGAGTCACAGTCGCAATCAGAAGCTAGCTTGATACAATGCAAACAACATGTACGTTTACAAGTTGAGTTTAGAAAATGATTATACAGAGGTGTTTCTGGCAATGGTGGGCTAGCTGTAAACTAGCTAGTTTTGAAAACGATAACGAGTAATCCAAATTCCAAAATCCAAATTTCAACACAGGCATAGTGGAGCTTATGATAAAAAAAATTATGATTGTGTAACTGTGTAACGAGATGTCTATATTTTTGATAGTTTCCATACAAAGTTGGGATATATGAAATGCAGCCAAGAATGGAGTTCGTGGAGACACATAATGTTGCAGGCTGGCAGGGAATCCTGAACTCTCTTACAATTTCAAGGTGAGATCATGGAGAGAATATATAGCAGAGCTAAAACAGGCCATATGCCCTTTGTGGTACTCCATTCTTCATTTAAATACAACTATACAAGTGAATCCTTTAATATCAATAAGACGTCTCATTTTTTATGTTTCAGTATTACGGGAAAATCACGTGATAGTCTGACTGTGGTTCTTTATTTTACTTAAATTTAGACATACGAATTTTCGTTATGAAAAATTATTTCGTGTGTTTTGTCAAAAACCATTTAAAGTTTTTTGTCAAATCCCTAAAACTCTAAACCTTAAACCCAAGTTTGAACTCTCTAAATACCCATCAATGTCATTTCATAAAACATAGAAAATATTATTTTATATTTTAGTTGTAAAAACTTCACATGTCTAAATTTAAGTAAAATGTAGAATCACGTAACACTGCCACGTGATTTTCCCGTAGTATTTAAAAATTAGTTTTTTTTGGTTAGAAGAAGCACACACACAAATGCTTAAACCTTCAATTTATTAGATTAATAGAAAGAGACAATAAGGTACAACAATAAACAAGGAACATGTTATGGTGGGCCCGGGTCGTAGGCTTTTTCTCTCTAATCTATATGGGCTAGTTGTTAGGCTACCCAATCCCTCAGAATAATAGGGCCTGGACTAAGGCTTCTTGTACTGTTTGGGCCTATGGGTTCGTTATGGGCCTATTTTGGGTTTTATTTTTATTTTTTAGTTAAGAGGCTGTGCCCGCCTAGGGCAGCCAAGGGGCCGTCATGACCCGCCTAGGGCCGTTAAGAGGCTGCCTAGCGCTGCCAAGGGGCAGTCTTGACCTGCCTAGGGTCCCCTTAACGGCCGCCTTAAGTCCTTGACCCGCCTAGGGCCGCCTTAACTTGCTTTGACCCTCCTTGACCGTTCTTGACCCATCTAGGGCCGCTAAGGGGCTGCCTTGACCTTTTTTGGCTCGCCTTGACCCTCCTTGGGCTGCCTTGACCCTCCTAGGGCCGCTAAGAGGCTGCCTTGACCCGCCTAGGGTCGCCTAAGCCCGCCTTCACCTGTTTAGGCCCGCCTTGACCGACCTAGGCATGCCTTGACTCGTCTAGGCCCGCCTTGGCCCGCTTTGATCCCTTAGGGACGCTAACCAGCCGCCTTGACTCGCTTAGGGCCACCAAGGGGCCGCCTTCACCCGTCTTAGGCTGCTAAGGGGCCGCCTTGATCTGTCAAGGGGCCGTTTTGACCTCTCTACGGCCCGCCGAGACCCAACTTGGGCCGCCTTGACCTGCCAAGGGCTGTCGAGTCTCGTTTAGGGCCACCAAAGGGCCGCGAAGGCGCTGCCTTGACTTTCCTAGGCTCGTCTAGGGTAGCCAAGAGGCTGCCATGACCCGCTTTGACCGCCTTAACCCGCCTTAACCCATATAGGGTCGCCAAGGGGCCGTCTTGACCCGCCTTGAACCGCCTTGGCTTGACTTGGCCCGCCTTAACCCCCTTAGGGCTGCCAATAGGCATTCTTGACCCAACTAGGGCCATTAATAGGCCACCTTGACCTAGCTAGGGCTGCCTTGACCGTCTTGACCCGCCTTGGGCCGCTAACCGGCCGCCTTGACTTGCGTAGGGCCACCAAGGGGCCGCCTTCACCAGTCTTAGGCCACTAAGGGGCCGCCTTGACCCGCCAAGGGGCCGCTTTGACCTCCCTACGGTCTGCCGAGACCCAACTAGGACCGCCTTGACCTGCCAAAGGCTGCCGAGTCCCTTCTAGGGCAACCAAAGGGCCGCAAAGGATCCGCTTTGACCCGCCTTGGGCCGCCTTGATCCGCCTAGTCCCGTCTAAGGCCACCAAAGGGCTGCGAAGGGGCCGTCTTGACCAGCCTAGGGGCCACCAAAGGGCTGCCTTCACCCGTCTTAGGCCGTTAAGGGGCCGTCTCCACCCTCCAAGGGGCCGCTTTGACCTCTCTACGGCCCGTCGAGACCCAACTAGGGCCGCCTTGACCTGCCAAGGGCTGCCGAGTCTCGTCTAGGGCCACCAAAGGGTCGTGAAGGGGCTGCCTTGACCCGTCTAGGGCAGCCAAGAGGCTGCCTAGTGCCGCGATGACCCGTTTTAACCCGCCTTGACCCCACCATGAGACAACTTGACCCTCCTAGGGCGGCTAAGAGGCTGTCTTTACCCATCTAGGGCAGCTAAGGGGCCGCCTTGACCCTCTTTGGGCCGCCTAGGGGCTGCCTTGACCCGCCTCGGGCCGCCTTAACCTGTCTAGAGCTACCAAGGGGCCGCCTTGATCCGCCTAGGTTCGCTTTGACCCGTCTAGGGCAACCAAGGGGCCGCTAAGAGGTCGTCTTGACCCGCCTCGGCCTGCCTACGGTCGCTAACCGGCCACCTTGACCCTCCTACGGCTGCTAACCAATGGGCCACCAAGAGGCCGCCTTCACCCATCTTAGGCCACTAAGGGGTCGCCTTGACCCACCAATGGGCCGCCTTGACCTCCTTACGTCCCGCTGAGACCCAACTGAAGCCGCCTTAGACTGCTTTGACCCGCCTTGGGCCGCCTTAACCCGCCAAGGGGCCGTCATGACCCTCTTAGGTCCGTCTAGGGGCCGCCTTGACTTGCCTAGGGCTGCCTTGACCCTCCTTAGGCCACCTTGACCTGCCATAACCCGCCTTGGGCCGCCTTAACCCGCCTTGAACCTCCTTACCCGCCTTGGCTTGTCTTAACCCGTGTTGACGGTCTTAACCCACCTTGACCTGACTTGGCCCGCCTTGACCCACTTTAGGCAGCCTTAACCCTCTTAGGGCTGCCAAGAGGCCATCTTGACCCATCTAGGGCCACCAATGGGCCACCTTGACCTGCCAAGGGCCGCCTTGACCCGCTTAGGGCCGACTTGACTCAGCCTTAACCCGCCTAGGGCAGCCAAGGGGCAGCCATGGCCCGCTTAGGATCGCTAAGGAGTCACCTTGACCTACTTAGGGCAACCTTGACCCTCCTAAGGCCGCCTTGACCCTCTTTCGGCCGGTTTGACCCTTCTAGGGCAGCCTAGAGGCCGTCCTAACCCATCTAGGGCCACCAAGGGGCCGCCTTGACCCGCCATGACCTTCCTTGGCCCGCCTTGACTTTCCTTGAGACGCCTTGACCCTCCAAGGGGCGGCCTTAACCCGCCTAGGGCCGCTTTGACCCGTATAGGGCAACCAAAGGGCCGCCTTGACCTGTTTAGGGCAACCAAGGGGGTCGCCTTCACACGTTTAAGGCCGGATCACAAGTTTTCAACATCAAGAATGGCACGAAAATAAGTCAAGTAAATTTCATAAACAATTCAAAAACACAACTTTATAAATCTGATAATTTATATATCCATATTCTCAACAACAATCTTAATCCAAAATGCGTGAGTTCTAAAAATCTAACAAAAGAAAATACTACAGAAAAGAGAGAAATCGATTGAGGCATTGTTACACTTTTTATTCTCCAAAGTGACGCTCTGAAGAACACCGAGGTAGAGCAAGCTTCAATGGATGGAGGCTCTGATGTCTTAGACGAAAACAATGGAGAGAAGGCTATTATGATGTTAGGGCAGAAGTCTGTGCGTGTGACGTGATCATCACAATGTTGCTCCTTTGCTCCTTTTTATACTGTCTGGCCAAAACCCTAGGTCTTCTCCTAGCCCTTGATTAATTTCTGATCCAACGGTGGTGAATTATTGCTTTAAATCTTGAGTTAAAACTCCCTAGAATTCTCTGAAATGTCTGGTTCAGTAATTCATTGCATGAGGCTTGAATAGAGGCCAAGTACATTTTTGTTCTCTAAAAGAAATCACAGCAGTGAAAACCTTCCTTCTTCTGCCCTCAATCAGACCTTTGACGAAAATCCTTGATTTCCCTTCCATTCCTGGTGCGCAATTAGGGTTCCTGAAAGAGAAATAAAGTCAGATAAATAAGGTAGACATAAAGTCAGATAAATAAAGTCAGAAATAACATAATTCAAATGACGAAATTAAAGGAAAGAATCTCCCTTAATTTCTGATTTATATTAGCACACATAAATCTCTTGATTACTGCAGAATTCATCCTCCTCCTTTTACACACGTTCACAAATTTCTATTCTAAGTTGGATTAGGTTTCCTGGCTTCAAATGGTTTCCCTGTCTCATCAGAAAGAAAGTTTCGTAAATATTTTAGGAAAGTCAGAATATGAAAGATTCCTATATTTTACTTCATGAGGAGAATTGGTTTGGGAATATAATTGATCCATATGCTCACTAGATGTATAATTTGAAGCCGAATTGGTTAAGTTGTGTAAATATTGAAGTTGAAAGTCAAAAGAAAAAAAACAAT
The DNA here is from genome assembly GCF_000184155.1 of Fragaria vesca subsp. vesca. Taxonomy (NCBI): domain Eukaryota; kingdom Viridiplantae; phylum Streptophyta; class Magnoliopsida; order Rosales; family Rosaceae; genus Fragaria; species Fragaria vesca. Next base: position 17,618,215 of record NC_020494.1, on the reverse strand, counting down.
CTGAACAAACGTAATTGATACCAAGTCTTTAGAGTACTTGCTCTTTAGAAGCATAAATATATACATATATGTATATAACACTATAAATATATATTTCACTAATGAAAGATGATGTTGCTATCATTGGATTTGGTGGTGGAAGAATTATCAAAGCATACAGAGGACACATATCATGTTCTGAAAATTCTTTTGTTTTGTTTGAACTTCCATTCTAATTTGTTAGCCACAATTCCTAAGCATTTAGATATAGCTATATATAGTTCTGATGCTATTGTTTGGTTAAACAGTAGTTTCTTTATTTCAGTAGTTCCTAAGAGGTGTATGTAATTTGTATATTGGTGCATATACTTTATAATTCTGTTTCCCTAGCATTATTCTGATCTTGACATTTTTTTACTCTATTTTCAATAAACATTCACATGTTTGAGTGTTATTATTATTAGCTTTTTTCTTGTCTTGAATATATATTTAGCACGTACTACTACATGATAGCTAGATGGATATTTGTATAATTTGCAGGTTATGGATATGGACATTTTGGAGGAGGAGGAAGAGGAGATTAGTAGAATTGTCTGCATTTGTGCTTCTATGATAGAATTGTATCATGAAAAGTATATTCATAAGGTCCCTTGTATGAATTCTTTATACACTGGTAACATTTGGGTGATGGAATTACAATCAGGGAATGACACTCGTTGTCATAACATGTTCCGGATGAACAAAGATGTATTCTTTAAATTGTGTGATGATTTGAAGAATATTTATAAGGTGAAAGCTTCTCGGAGAATAAGTGTGGCTGAGAAGGTGGCAATGTTTTTGTACACTTTAGGAGGAGGTGAAGCAAACAGAAGTGTACAAGAGCGATTTCAACACTCTGGCGAGACGGTTAGTAGATACTTTAATAAAATGCTCAATGTGATATGTGATGTCATGGCAAAAGATTTCATCAAGCCATCAGATCCCGAGTTCAAAAGCACTCCACCTGAAATACTTCGTGATTCTAGGTATATGCCTCACTTTAAGGTAAGTTATTTTACATGTTGTTGTCATTTTTATTTCTAACAAACAACGTGGTATAAAATATTATAGTTTGTGCAGGATTGTATTGAAGCTATATATGGCGTGCATGTTCATGCAACTATATCACCATCAGATCAAGTACCATATATTGGCAGAAAAGGAATACCGA
>NC_020494.1:17612876-17616902 GCF_000184155.1 Fragaria vesca subsp. vesca | reverse complement strand
GATAAGTAAGTTAAAATTGTTATAGCAACAATCACACTTCACAACTATATAAGAAGGTATGCCATACGTGATTTAGTTTTTGACCAAAGTGAAACCTTTGATGACATTGAAGGGGATGGGAGAGAGGATGATGCACATGGTCATGGTCATGTTTCTGGAGAAATGGAGGCATTGAGAAACAGGATTGCTTCAAGTTTGATGAGTGCACGGGTTTAGAGACAAGACTTTAGTTTTCTTTTCTTGCAATTAAGGTTTTTTTTTTTTTTTTTCCGACAAAGTTTTCTTGCAATAAGGTTGTGGATTTATATTTAACTAGTACTTTTTATTTTATTTTTTGAATAATATACTTTTTTTTATTATATGTATGAAGTTTTGTTATGAATTAAGGTTTAAATATATGTACAGAGGCTCTTCACAATTTCACATATATATAATAATTATATAAAGATCTAGTATAAGCAAAGTTAAAGAAAGAGGAATGACGGAATGGTTATAGGACAAAAAGTGAAAGAGAATGTTGTTATCGACAAAAAAAAGAGCTAAAGAGTTTATTCTAGTCTTTTGTCTATTTTGGTCATTACATGAGGTTACCAAACATCTCACCTTACTTATTTTTATCGCAGCAATTAAAAATGATAACTTACCAAATGCTTAACAGATTTATTTGTCCGTGGATTATTCTCACAACAGTGATTTTTTAAAACTGAGTTTTCAAACTGTAATACCAAATTGGGCCCTAATGTAGCTTAAGAAAACATGTACTAATATCAAATGTCCAATATCTTGCAGCTATATATATTTTTGTTAGGTTATGGATTACTGCCAAACAAAATAAGCAAATATGATGTAGCTATGACGTTTTGTTTTCTTTTTTAGCAAAGTTGATGTATACTAAGTCTATTTTGGGTAAATCATGCTTCATTGTAACACAAACAAGAACTATAAAATATTCAATTTATTTAAAGTCTTATTACCTTCTTCTAATTCTCTTTTAGTTGAAAATTCTTTTGTTTAGTTCTAAGAAAACTTTTACTTTCGTTACTAAAACGAACAAGTACTCACATATACATTTATATATATATATACAAGAATTCTCAGGTGCGGACGTCCGCACCAAAGTTTTGGTGCGGATTTCCATTTTTGCACCACTTTTCGATCGAATTTTTTCATCTCCACCGTTTAGTATCTAGATAATATTGTATAGATCATTTCTGTAAAATTTCAGCTAATTTGGTAATCGTTAAGGCCCTCAAACTCGAAAAACAAATGGACGGACTGAATTCTGTCCGGTTGTGTTCATACCAGAAAAACTCGAGTTAAGTTACCTCTCAAAAGGGTACATCCACCTAAAATGCATTGGACCACATAGCGTAGCTTCTCTCCCGATATGAATAGTAAGATGAATTATAATGTCAAAGAAGGACGGAGGGAAGTATCTCTCCAGCAAACATAAAGTCAATACAATCTCATCTTCCAACTCGTCCAACCTTTTTTTGTCCAATACCCTTTTGACACAACTCATTGAAAAACGAAGATAGATGCCATATTGCTTTTCTTAGGCCTTCAGGTAAAAGCCCTTTTAATGCAACAGACAACAGTTGTTGCATTAAAACATGATGGTCATGGGACTTAAGACCTTGTATCTTGCACTGTTGCAGCTTGACACAATTAGTAATATTACTGCAATACCCATCAGGAAACCTTTGAAAATACAACTTACCACAAAATTTAGGTTTCTTAACCTTTGTTAATGTGTAAGGTGCATATGGTAGCTCTAATTTATCACGTTTTTCATCATTTGGCACATCTTCCATCAGTTCTAGTAACTCAAGATTTCTATGAGACTCATTGTCAATTTTCGATTTACCATTGACATCTAATATGGTTGCTAACACACTTTCACACACATTCTTTTCAATATGCATAACATCCAAATTGTGACATAATGACAGTACCTATAAATCACCAAACTTACATTTAGGTCATGAAAAATAGCTAAGATAACATACAAACAGATATAAATGCATAACTAGCAAACAACATAATAAACCAACTAACCTCCCAATATGGCAAGTCAAAAAATATTGACTTCTTTTTCAGCAATTTAGACCGGTCTCCTTTCTTATATTTCTTTTTTCTGTTCTCTTTTTTCTTGCCGAATTTATTTTTGAACCCACGTGAGGCACGTACAACAGCCAATCCAGTAAATATCTTTGGTCGTCTCCTTCTTTCCTTTGTTCCATCAAACCACTTATACTTAGAGCGGAAAGCGTGGTTTTGGGCAAGAAATATTCGATGACACATATACACAGTCTTATTTGCAAGTTGTAACCATTTAGAAAACGTCTCAGGACCACACACAGGACATGCAAACTCCCCTTTTGTAGTTAAACCAGCTAGATTACCATAAGCTGGAAAGTCATTTATTGTCCACAACAAGATAGCTTTTTGGTTGAACATCACCCTCTTGTATGCATCATATATCTCCACCCCATTACTCCACAGCTCCTTTAAGTCATCTATCAATGGCTCCAAATACACGTCTATGTCATTCCCTGGTTGTTTGGGGCCAGGAATGAGTAGACTTAGCATCAAATTTTCTTATGACATGCAAACATTAGGTGGCAGATTGCAGATGACTAAAATCACAGGCCAAATACTGTGTGTTGAACTTAGATTTTTATAAGGATTAAACCCATCAGCGGCTAGTCCAAATCTCAAGTTTCGTGGCTCAGAAGCAAAGCTTGGCCACTTCTGATCAACAGTGCGCCATTGAATTGAGTCGACTGGATGGCGCATCATGCCATCTTGACTGTGATGAGTAGAGTGCCAAGTCAACAGCTCACTATTACTTGCTGAAAGAAACATCCTCTGAATCCTAGGAATTATAGGAAAATAACGCAAAACCTTTGCAGGCACTCCCTTATTTATCTCATTGGTCCGTGGATTCACATACCACCTTGGAGCATTACACTCGGGGCAGTTCTGCATGTTCTTCTTCTTTTCACCTCTAAATAGGCAACAATCAATGATGCATGCATCAATCTTCTTATACCCCAAATCAAATTCTTTCAAGAATTTTTTTATCGTGTAGTCAGATTCAGGAAAAGTATTAACATCTGGAAGCATGTCTTTGAAAACTTCAAGTAATTCATCAAATGATTCAGTAGCAAGGCCATTATCAGCTTTGAATTTGTACAATATGAGGGTGGCTGATAATTTTGTGTACTTCTTCTTACACCCAGGATACAGAGGAACTTCAGCCTCCTCTACTTTCTTTTTGTACTCTTCCTCTATGAACTTCCAACTCCATCAGAAAAGGGGTAATGTGCGTCTGTATACATTTGAAGCACTTCTGGAAGTTCATAGTCCACATCAATATGATCTGAACTTTCATTGTCTACAACTTGTGTAGATGGACCCGCATCTTCACCGTGTGCACACCAAATATCATAATCAGGATCAACGCCATAGCGCATCAAATGTATCTCTAAGTCGTCATCAATTTGTGGGCTAAGGTTGCGACAAATTGCACAAGGACATATAATCATTTCAGGATTCCTTGCATACCGCTTGGAATTTAAGACAAATTGTTTAACCCCTTCTCAGTACTCATCACTATTTTTATCTAAGGTTATCCAGCTTTTATCCATGCTAAATGACAAACAAATCTCGGATCTCCTTACCTAATAAAATTTGAAAATTCAACTGTCAAACAATTAACAACTAATCCTAAACTATATTGGATCCTCTACAGTTAGTTCAGTTTCCTATTACACAAGGACAAAACAACTGTGGCTATATATATCTATATATATATACGGATTTTCTCAGCTGCGGACATCCGCACCAATTTTTTTGGTGCTGATTTCCATTTTTGCACCACTTTTCGATCGAATTTCCTCATCTCCACCGTCTAGTATCTAGATAATATTGTGTAGATCATCTCTGCAAAATTTCAGCCAATTTGGTGATCGTTAAGGGTCTCAAACTCGAAAAACAAATGGACGGACTGAATTCTGTCCG
>NC_020494.1:17602387-17612142 GCF_000184155.1 Fragaria vesca subsp. vesca | reverse complement strand
AAGTGATGACTTGATATCAAGAAGAAAGAAAAAAAGAAAAAATAGACAAATTGCATTCAATCCCACCAAAATCACTAAGGTTAGGGGGTTGTGATGGGAACGAAGATGTGTATCGATATGGGGGAAAACTGGTTCGAAAGGTAACTTTCATAATTTGACTTTCTTCTTGATATCAAATCATCACTTGACAAATGAATAGGATGGAGATTGGAGGTTTGGACATGCATGGCTGATGAAAATTGGGAGTTGAGGGGTGTTTTTGATGAAATTGAAAGAAGAATGACTAACAGGATAATCGACCTAAAGTTGATGGGGGTAAACTGAAATTAGTCCAAAATTGTATTAGCTAGTCAAGTTTCTTGATACTTTACTATTATAGTGTTCAAGATGAGAATAAGCAAAAACACATATTAGCATGAAAATGAACTATGAGATTTGCCTGACTTCTAACACTATAATAATAAAGTATCAAGAAGCTACTGAGCCACGAAATGACCAATCCAACTAGAAGTGATACAAACATGGAAATGGTATGAAACTACACACACAAACATGGCAATAATTCTCTATCTGATAAATGGTAGTGAATGGATAGACATTCATAAGGTTGGGATGCTTATGTAAAGCAAGAAATAACAGTAGGATTGCAGATTTGCAGATAACAAGCAAATCTCAGTTGCCACACCCAAGTGATGATAACCCATAGCAAAATAAAAATATGAGGTGATTAATGCATATTCTGCTACTCAATGGTTAGGGCCGCCCATAGGCCGTCTTGACCCATCTAGGGCCACCAAGGGGCCGCCTTAACCCACCTAGGCCGTCTTAACTCGGCTAGAGCCACCAATGGGCCACCAATGGGCCGCCTTAGCCCACCTAGGGCCGCCTTCACCCTTCTAGGGCAACCAAGGTGTCAAGACCCACCCCAAATTTCACCATGAAACCCGAAGTAAGTCTTACGGGGACCACCTCCAAGGAAAATTTACTGAAAAATTAGGCATAACCTCCCTTGAAAATGGACAACCTTAACTTGAAAAATTCAAACCACACTCTTATAACGACACATCCAACCTCAACCCCTAGAGCCACCCGCTCCCCACAATACAACCACCACAACAATATAACACAAACCATCTTCTAATCCATCAGATAAATATCCAATTAGGAAATAACAAACTTCAACCTTCAAATATTCCAAATTAAAATCCAAGACTTAGCACAGAACCGAGCTAATATACATTATCCTCAAGGGTAATCAGAGCTACTAATACTAGCGGAAGCATACTAGCGGAAGCAAGAAAATACACTGGTAAGTTAAGCAGATAATCTACTGGTGAAAAGTGGTGGAAAAGTGGGTAACTACGTCTCGCCTCCTACTAGTGCCAACCCGAACTTTACAAACTGGGCATTTTAAAACGAATGGCACAGGGGAAAACATTTAATAACGTTAGAGTGAGTGGACAAAAATAAATTTGAATAAAGAATAAATAAAATATTTATGTTTTCCCAATTCAATTTCCAAGGGAAAATCGAATGCATACCTCAAGTGATAAAACTTTCATCTCTTAAATATCGAGCTTCTCAAGCTCTAAAATATATATGTATGTATTTACACACGTCCATTGTAACATCTTGGAATTTCAGTTTTCTATTTTTAAAAGGAAAATTATTTTTGAGTTATTTTTATTTCGATTTCAATTATTCTTTCAATTCTTAGTAGCTTTTGAAAAATTTTAGAATTTTTAGTTTGTCAAATTTTGTCTTTCGAGCCCATAGGATTAATCTAGACGTCGTAACGAGTTCGTATGATTTTTCAGAACATCGTTTGGATATCTCGGAGTTATTTTTAATGGTTTTTGGATGTTGGATATTATCCAAAAATTAATTAAAAATATATTCTAGGTCGGTTTGATCTCGGCTGTTGATCGCAAGACACATAAAAAGGTTGGATTAGTTTGGACAACATCAGAAAAACCCAGACATCAGCCCAGACCGACGCGACCGAGCTCAACTCCTTTCTCCGTCTTCCGGCCGTCTCCCGGTGCAATACCGGTGGCAAAAGCTTCGTCTCGCTGTCCCCGACCTCACTATGTCCTTGGATTTCGAAGAGGAGCTCCGGCGAGAGAGAGAGAAGGAGGAGAGAAGGTGACTGCCTCTCCGATCGGGTTTCCGATTCCGACGACGGCGACGAGCTTGAATGGTACTTGAAGATTCCTCTCGTCCTCCCCGACGTCGCTGTGCTATTGGATTTCCATGGGAAGCTGAGGAGAGAGAGATTCGAAGAGGAGAAGCTTTTAGGTTTTCCGGCGAGTTTCTGGGTGTTTTCCGGCGACGATTGGTTTCGATCAAGGTATGAAAGTTGGTCCATTTGTCGAGCTCTACCTGTTTATATGCTTGAATTCGAGTTTGATTAAGTTTTGGAGAAGTTGGTGTTTGGGCAGACGTCGGCCGCCGTGAGTGCTGCTGTGTACGGCGGTGGCAGGTGGTGGTTCTTGTAGTTTCTGGTTTTTCATAGTATACTGATTTTGGAGGGGTGCTATGATATGTATTTGAATGGCAGGAGATTGAAAGTTGGATGAAGTGGGTTTTGGGGCAGTGTTGTTTGGTGACGAAAATGGAGGTTGATAGTTTTAGGTTTGGTTTATGTTTTGGATGAAATTGCAGGACATGATGTTGATGTTGTACATGCTTGATGCACAGAATGGAGAAGTTTGGTGTTTAGATGTTTTAGAAAGGCTAGGTTCCTGTTGTGGAAGTTGGAAGAAATATGGAGTAAGGAATTATTATGAATGCCAAGTTTGTTGGGTGTCCAGAGTAATTCTGGAAAGTTTAGATCGGTGTTTGGAGCATAGTTGGGATACGCCGACAACGTTAACTGCAAATGTAGATTTAAAGGTGGGGATAATGCGAAATGAGTTCATATGGCATATGGTTTGGAATTTATCAAAAAAAAAATGTGGGAGGAATTAGAAATAAGGATTTGGGTGTCCTTAGTAATTTTTGTGGATTTGATGGCAATGATTTGAAGTAATTTGCCGGTTTTGTCAGAACAAGTATTTGATGCGAGGATCGAATATGAGTAGCTGGATTTCAAGAGCAGAAGGATAATGATTTCAGAAAGCGTGTCGTTGAGTTACTAATTTTATTTAGCTTCAAGAAGTAGCGCTTGGATTCTAGGTAGGGTTTATGTCGGGGAACCTTTCTTTAAAACGATAATTAGTTTATAATTGAAATGAGTGATTTGTGTGACATTGATTGATTAATTCTTGATTGTTATTGTTTTCGATATTATTGATATCGTTGACTTTCGTAATCAATGTTATTGCTTTCTGTAAAAGCATGTGTTCGATATATAATGCGAATATTGTTATACAATTGATATGCATAATGCATTGTGAGATTAGTGAGAATTGTGAGAAAGGTGATTATGGAGAGATGAGAAAAAGATTGATAGAATATATACATTTTGTGTAGTTGAGTTTCCTCATGAGTTGTCCTCGAGATCTATGATTAGCCCACACGTGCACAAATGTAGGGAAAATATGCCCTGTCGATGGCGGACATCGATAAAACGATCTTATTGGGTTGCGGATCGGGAGACCATGAGTATAACAAGAAGACTAACAAAAGAGGTACAGGTGGTGAGATATTACTGATTGTTAGATCATATATTCGAGACATATGAGTCACCCCCGGTTGGTAAAATACACGGTATTGGACGTGTAGGCTCACCTGTCTTTGATGTATGGACTGATCAGCCAATAATCGAGGAAGTCATTCATTAGCATACATGTATAAAATTGTCGTTATATATTGAAGGTATTGTTTGATTATTTGATAACTTGTTTGTGCGACCTAGTTAAGTATAACTTAAAAAGGTTAGGTCCTACTGAGCGTAAGCTTACCCCTATGAGTCTTGTTTAGGTTTGTACGAGGACACGTGTTTCTAGAAGACTAACTGTGACGTTAGCTTACGTGTATAAATGGCGAGAAGTACAGAAGATTAGAAGTGAGATAGATCGCAAGGCCTGTCTTTTTTTTTGTTTTTGTTATTGTAAACGTTTTATGTGAGATAGATCGCAAGGCCTGTCCTTTTTTTTGTTTTTGTTATTGTAAACGTTTTATTTTCTTTTATTTCGATAAAAGTATTTGAAATTGTTCTATTTTCTTTTACTTTTCCCGCTCACACCTCGAGTTCGGCGTTAGGTGTTTGGAAACCACCGACACCGGGTCCGGGGTGTGACATCCATACTCCCTATATAATTTTATGGAATTATATAGGGCTACTACGCTCGCGTCGAACGCTCACGTCATGCCTTAATGCGGTGATACACTACGCCATTAAGGTGGACAGACGGGTGTATAAATATGTGTCCATACCCCCTATAAGAATTAAACACTTATATAGGGTTACTACGTTCACGTCCAATGGTCACGTCACACCATAATGCAGCTATATGCTACGCCATTAAAGTGGACATACACATATGGTTAGCTAGCATTTATATATATACTCTCCTCATAAATACATATTTATATTCACCGAAAATCTCATTTTCGGTGACTCTCTAAGAGAAATAAAATCGTCAAAATTAAAATGACGTCAAATGCTCCAACAAAATTAATTGTTCATCCATGAACCATAGCATGCATATTATTTAAAACAAAAGTCCACTCACAAATTAGGCCTAAGCCTGATGTCGATCCGAGGCCTCTTCCGCTCGAGCCTCCTCACGTCCTGTTTCAAATATAATAATAAATTCCCAACTCAAATTTCAATATTTAAACAAAATAGACAAAATTAAATATGACTCGTAACCACGCTCATCCTTACCCAACTTCTCCATTCTTAAAAACGAAATGGCCAAACATCAACACAATTACCGGCAGCTAACCCTCTACAGATTATACGACTTTAATCCAACGGCCGGATTCTACCTTAAATAACCGCCAAAATACCAAACTTTAAAAATTCTCAAACCTATCTAAAACTCCTCCAAAAATTTCACAAATCACTTCATTAAACTCCTCTAATTATAACACGAATAAAACCACGAAAATCCCCCAAACAACGACGGCGTTGCCGCCTGCGGAGGTCGACTCCGGCGACCTCCAATGCCTACCAAATTTTGACAGCATCTTCCTCTCAACTCCCTCTACAACTTTCCTAACTAGCACAAACACCAATTCCAAGCCTAACTATGCCAATCGAACGAAAACAATACAAAAAACCCTAGGACTTCCACTCACCGGTTCTCCTCACCTGAAGCAAACTGGACCGAGTCCTTCTAGGGCAAGGCAACTGGGTTGAAGACCTTCAAAACTATATAAGGCTTGCCCGGATTGGTGGCCAGAGGAGGAAGTTCCGATGACGGAGGGCTTTGGGAGCTTGATATCTCTCTCACGGCGGCGCTAGGGAGCCTCTCACCGGTCCAGGAAGGAAGCTAGGTTGACGGTCGACTGTTTGGGACCGGTGCGGCGGCGAACAGTGGCCAGACGGCGGCGGACGGGCGGCTGGAAATACCTTTTACTAGCTAAAATTTACCATTTTTACCGTCGTCATATTTTTCTCCTACGAATAATCCTCCGAAATAAACGTGCCCCAAAATCCCTCTAGGGACCAATTAAACTAATAACTCATTGACGAAGACGGTAAAATTCTTATTAATACCAAGCTAGTAAATAAGGTAAAATTTAAGGGTCGGGATGTGACACAAGGGGCCACCTTGACCCGTCTAGGGCAACCAAGGGGGTCACCTTCACACGTTTAAGGTCGCCAAGGGGCCGCCTTCACCCAGCTAGGGGCCGCCTTCACCTTCTAAGGGGCTTGCCTATGGCCACCAAAGGCCGCCATGACTCACCAAGGGGTCGCCATGACCCTCCTAGGCACGCCTAGGGCCGCCTTGTCCCATCTTAGGCCGCCTTGGCCCGCCTCACCCGTTTTAACCCACCTTGGCCCACCTTGACCCGTCTTAGGCCGTCTTGACCCCCTTAGGCTCATCTAGGACCACCAAGGGGCCACCTTCATCCGTCTTAGACCGTTAAGGGGCCGCCCTAACCCGCCAAGGTGCTGCTTTGACCTCCCTAAGGCCAGTCGAGACATAACTTGGGCCGCCTTAACCTGCCAAGGGCTGCTGAATCGCGTCTAGGGACACAAAAGGGCCGCGACGGGGTTGGCTTGACCCTCCTAGGCTCGTCTAGGGCAACCAAGAGGCTGCCTAGCGCCGCCATGACCTGTCTAGGGGCGTCTTAACCCGCTTTGGCCCGCTTTAACCCCACCTTAACTTGCCTTGGGCCGCCTTAAACCACCTTGGGCGACTTGAGCCATATAAGGCCACCAAGGGGCCGCCTTGACCCGCCTTTAGCCGCCTTAAACCTCCTAACCCGCCAAGGGGCCGCCATGATCTGCCTTAACCTGACTTGGCCCACCTTGGGACGCCTTAACCCTCTTAGGGTTGCCAAGAGGCCTTCTTGACCCAACTAGGGCCACTAGTGGGCTACCTTGACCCGCCTTGGGCCACTAACCGGCGGCTTTGACCCGCGTAGGGCCACTAAGGGGTCGGGGCCGCCTTCACCAGTCTTAGGCCACTAAGGGGCCTCTTTGACCCGCCAAGGGGCCGCTTTGACCTCCCTACGGCCCGCCGAGACCCAACTAGGGCCGCCAAGGAGCCACCTTGACCCGTAATAGGGCCGCCTTGACCTGCCTAGGGCCACCAAGCGACCGCCTTGACCTGCTTAGGGCCGCTTTGACCCGCCTTGACAAGCTTTGGGCCGCCATGACCTTCCTAGGGCCACCAAGAGGCCGCCTTGACTCGTCTAGGGCCACCAAGGGGCTGCCTTGACCCGTCTTGCCCCTCCTAGGCCCGTCCAGGGCAGCGATAGGGCTGCCATGAACCGCTTATGGCCGCCTTCACCCTCCTAGGGCTACCAAGGGGCCGCCTTGATCCTCCTAGGCCCGCCAAGGGGCCTCCATGACCCACCTAAGGCCTCTAAGAGGCTGCCTAGCACCGCCAAAGGGCTGCCTTGACCTGCCTAGGGCCGCTAAGCGGCCGCCTTGATCCGCCTTAACCCATTTAGGGCCGCTAAGTGGCGGCCCTGACCTTCTTTGGCCCGTCTTGACCTTCCTTGGGACGCCTTGACCCTCCTAGGGTCGCCAAGAGGCCTCTTTGACCTGTTTAGGGCCGCCTAGGCCCGCATTGACCTGTCTAGGCCCTCCTTGGCCCGCCTTAGCCCGCCTTGACCCCCTAGGGGCGCTAACCAGCCGTCTTGACCCGCCTAGGGCCGCCTTCACCCGTCTTAGGCCGCTAAGGGGCCGCCTTGTCTCGTCTTGGGTCGCCTTGACTCGCTTTGACCCGCTTTGACCCTCCTAGGCCCTTCTTGGCCCGCCTTGACCCTCTAGGGCCGCCAAGAGGCCGCCTTGACCTGTGTCACAAGGTTATAGGTTTTCCCTAAATTTCACCCTTGTGATGGCGCCAAGCAGCCCTCCCCTACTTGACCAGCCAACCCTTTCACTCAATAGCTTAGTACACAGCGGAAGACTTTCAACTAATTAGCAACGAGTAAGCTCACACACACACAATCCAACGCACAAGTGTTTACCGGAGGCCCTCTCCCAACCTTTAATTCTATTAAAGGATTACAAGAGTACAATGAGTACAAAGAGCAATTATGCAACTTCCCTTTGTGAGCCCACTACTTGTAACTGTATGGTCTTATCCTTATTGGTAACTTCCTTGCATAAGTAACCTCCCACTACTTTGGCAACCACCTTGTAAGTAACCACCCATTACTTTGGCAACCACCTTGTGTAAGTAACCACCCACTACTTGTGTGGATGACTTCCACTACTTGGTAACCGCCGCGCATGATGCTCCCCACTTCGTGGTTACCACCATGTGTAGTGCTTCTTGGATAATCGCCCACTACTTAGTAACTACTGCCCCAAGTGTCACACATGCCATGCATGTAGGAAGCACGTCGTCGCATGCTTGCGCACCCGACCTTGACGCCCATGCACACTACACACGCACATGGTGCTAGCTTGCCGCACCTTGCCTACCTTCGACCCTTTATGCGTGCCGTCCTTATGCAGCCCACGCCGTGCCATTGTGTTGTCTATTCCCAACACATGGTCTTTGTCATCAGTGTATGCACCTTTGTGCACCCGAGACTCGCACCCTATCGGACCCTAGGGTGCTAGAGATATCACACCCATCTGCTGCGCGCTTGTAGTGCACCTTACTGGACCCTTTACGGACCCTTAGGTGCATAGGTGTTGTGCACCCTGCTGTACACCTTTGCCGCGCACCCTGCTGGACCCTTGCCGGACCCTGGGGTGCCTAAGTGTTGTACACCCTGCCGCGCACCCTGCTGGACCCTTGATGGACCCTGGGGTGAATGAGTGTTGTGGACCCGGCTGCACACCTTGATGGACCCTTGTCGGGCCCTAGGGTGCATGAGTGCTATGCACCTTGGTTGTGCACGATGCCACGCCTCCTTGCACTAACTTGTCTTGCATTCTTGCGATTGTCTTTGACACCTGCGCGTGCCCCGCTTGGGCATGGCACAAGGTTCACACCCTGCCCAAGCTTCCTCGACACTAAGGTTGTAACAACCTGTCTAGGGCCACCAATGGGCCACCTTAACCCTCCTAGGGCTGCCGATGAGCTGCCTTGACCCTCCTAGGGTTGCCAAGAGGCCGCTTTGACCCGCCTTGACCCACCTTAACCTGCTTTGACCCTCTTAGGGCCGCCAAGAGGCCGCTTTGACCCGTCTAGGGCCGCCAATGGGCCACCTTGACCCTCCTAGGGCAGCTAAGAGGCCGCCTTGACCCTCCTAGGGTCATCAAGAGACCGCCTTGACCTGTCTAGGGCTGCCAAGGGGACACCTTGTCTCGTTAAGGGCCACTTTCACCCGCCTTGGGCCGTCTTCACCCGCGTTCACCTGCCTTGACCCATCTAGAGCCACCAAGGCGCCGCCTGGGGCCGCCTTGATCCTCCTAGGCCCTCCTAGTGCCACCAACAGGCCGCCAAGACTCGCTAAGGGGTCGCCATGACCCTTCTAGGCCCGTCTAGGGCCGTCAAATGGTCGCCTTGACCCTCCAAGCCCCGCCTAGAGCAACCAAGGCCGCCATTGACCCGCCTAGGGCTGCTTTGACCCGCCTAGGGCCGCCTTCATCCGCTTTGACCTGACTTAACCCGCTTTTGCTGCCTTGAGCCGCTAGAGGTAGTCTTGACCCGTTAAGGGCCACCAAGGGGCCGCTAGAGGCCGCCTTAACCCGCCAAGAGGGCTGCCTTGACCCTCCTAAGCTCGCCAAAGGCCACCAAGGGGTCGCCATGATACTCCAAGGGGTCGCCAAGGGACCGCCCTGTGACACGACCCACCCCGAATTTCACCCTGAAACCCAGAGTAAGTCGTGCGGGGACCACCTCCAAGGAAAATTTACTGAAAAGATTAAGAAAATCTCCCTTGCAGATGGACAACCCTAACTCGAAAATTTCAAATTACACTCTTAATTTATCACTTCTGAACGTCGCATAATATACAAAAATTCTAAAGTATTCAGAGCTACTAAACACAAGCGGAAGCAAGAAAACACGAGTAGGTTGAACAAGTAACCTACTGGCGAAAACTGGCAGAAATGCGGGTGACTATGCCTCGTCTCCTACTAGATCCAACCCGAACTCTGCAGACTGGGCAATTTAAAACAAAGGGCCCAGGGGAAAACATTTAATAATGTCAGAGTGAGTGGACAA
>NC_020494.1:17547190-17601730 GCF_000184155.1 Fragaria vesca subsp. vesca | reverse complement strand
CCACTCCAGAGAGGTTTCCTCGAACCCTGGCACAAATATAAAATTAATTTCCCAACTAAAACTCCAATATTTAAACAAAATAGGCAAAATTAACCGAGAGCCATAACTACGCTCATCATTGCCTAACTTCGATATTCTTAAATCGAAACGATCCGAACTTAAATATCATACTCAGCAGCCGTAATTACAACCTCCCCAAAAATACGACTTAAATCCTACGGCCGGATTCTACATTAATTAACCGCCAAAAATACCACACTTCGGAAATTCATAAACCTATCCAAAACTCATCCAAAAATTTCATAACTCACTTCAACAAACTCCCCGTAATATTCTAAATTTAAAACCCTAAAAATCTTCCAAACAGTGGCGGCTCCGCCGGCAGCGGCGGCCGGAGGCCAATTACGGCGACCTCCGATTCTTATGAAATTTTGACAGCATCTTCCTCTCATCATGCTCTACAACTTTCCTAACTAGCACAAACCCAAAATCCAAGCCTAACTAGGTCAAACGAGCAAAAACATCTAAAACACCCTAGAACTTCCATCTCTAATTTCTCCTTACCTGAAGCGAATCGGAGTGAGCCCTTTTAGGGCAAGGTAGCTGGGTTGGAGACCTTCAAAACCGTACCACGCTTGCCCGGATTGGTGGCCGGAGGAGGGAGTTCCGGCGAAGTGAAGCTTTGGACAGTCGGACATTTCGGGTGGCACCGCTCTCTCACGGCGGAGCTAGGGCTCCTCTCACCGGTCCAGGGAGGTTGCTGGGTTGGAGGTCGACCGAACGGGACCGGTGCGGCGGCGGTTGGTGGCCGGACGGCGGCGGGAGGACGGCCGGAAAATCGGGCAGCGGGAGGAGCTCGGGGAGAGAGAAAACCGGGAAGAAAAAAAAGAGAAGGGAGAAAATGGCTTTGGGCCTCCTCCCCCAAAACCGGTCCAACTTAATACCCATTTAAAACAAACCCAACTCCAAAAATAAAACACCCCAAAAAATAATACCCGAATAAAAATGACCTTTTACTAGCTAAAATTTACCATTTTTCCAAAAATAAAACACCCCGAAAAATAATACCCGAATAAAAATTACCTTTTACTAGCTAAAATTTACCATTTTTACCGTCGTCATATTTTCCTCCTACGAATAATCCTCCGAACATAACCGTCCCTGAAACCCCTCTAGGAACCAATTAAACTATAACTTCAATGACGGAGACGGTAAAATTTTTATTATAACCAAGCTAGTAAATAAGGTAAAAATTTACTGGTCGGGATGTGACAGTCTTCACACGTCTAAGGCCGCCACGGGGCCGCCTTCACCCGCTAAAGGGCTCGTCTAGGGCCGCCATGACTCGTCAAGACCCTCCTAGGCACGCCTAGTGCCGCCAAGCGGCCGCCATGACCCGTCTAGGGCCGCCTTGTCTCGTCTTGGGCCGCCTTAACCTTCCAAAGGCCGCCAAGGGGCCGCCTTGACCCATCTAGGCCCGCCTAGAGAAACTAAGGGGTCGCCATGACCTGTCTAGGGCCGCCTTGCCCCACCTTGACCCTCCAAGGCCCTTCTAGGCCCGCCTTAACCCTCTTAGGGCCGCCAAAGAGCTGTCTTGACCCTCCTAGGGTCGCCAAGAGGTCGCCTTGACCCACCTTAACCCGCTTTGACCCTCTTATGGCCGCCAAGCCTTGACCCGTGTAGGGCCACCAATGGGCCACCTTGACCCTCTTAGGGCCGCCAAAAGACCGCCTTGACCTGCCCTAACCGCCTTGACCCTCCTAGGGTCGCCTTGACCCGTTTAGGGCTGCCAAGGGGACGCCTTGTCCCGTCAAGGGCCGCCTTGACCTTCCTAGAGCCGTTACGATGCCGCCTTGACCCTCCTAGGGCCGTTACGATGCCGCCTTGACCAATCTAGGGCCACCAAGGGGCCTAGGGCCGTCTTGACCCGTCAAAGGGCTACGTTGACCCTTCTAAACCCGCCTAGGGCTGCCTTGATCCTCATAGTGCCACCAACGGGCCGCCATGACTTGCCAAGGGGTTGCCATGACCCTCCTAGGTAAGGGTGGGCATAAAACCCGAAATAGAAAAAAGACCGACCCGAACCGGCGGGCCCGACCGGGCCGGGCCGGGCTTTTTCACGGGCCCTCGCCTAATTTCTACCATTTCGGGCCGGGCCCAACTATACCCGGGCTGGTCCCGGGCCCTAATTTTCAGAAACATTTTTGGCCCGAAAGCCCGACATACATATGTGTCACTCATAGATTGGTTTGTTTAGCAGTCCTATACTAGTAGTATACACTCAACCACACAAGATTAGTCAGTTTTTAGTAAAAAAACTAAGTCAAACCTGAACCAAACTTTATACTCGACGACCACAGAGTCACAGACCACTCTACCTAAACCAAACTTCATACGTTGCGCCTCTCAACTCTGATCCAGACGATGTCGTCGACGCCTCTGCCAAACACAGAGACGCTGCTTCTCTCAAATCCTGACGACGCCGTCGACGCGTCGGCCAAACACAGAGACGCTGTGCCTCTCAACTCTCGACGACTCCGTCGACGCCTCGGCCCATCTCGACGATGCCTGCCGCCTGCGCCTCTCGATGACGCTTGCCGCCTGCGCGCATATCTTCCTTTCTTCCTCTCTTCCTCTGGTATGCCTTCTAATCATTCAATCGATTGTGATTGTGGTTTTCCACATTCAAAACGATTCAATTGTGATCCAATCGCCTCTCGAATCAGACGACGACGACAGCGCCTGCCAGCTTGCGCGCCTCTCTTCTCTTCCACTAGACGATGCATGTGCGTCTCGATTTCTTCCTCAGTCGCCCACTGACTCAGGTAAGGCTTCGCTTCAACTTCCATCTCTTATTCATTCCCTGAATTAAAAAAGATGTGATTGTGGATTTGTTTACTGAATTTCGTTGTTGTTAGTTGTTACTAAATCAGACAATGATGTTGGTTTTGTACTTGTGTTTATGCAAGATGTATGGAAGCTTCCTGCAAAAAATCTTGAAAATACAGACTTTCAGCCACTCAGTGTTTTTAAGCATTTAGGCCCGAAAAACCGGTAGGCCCGGCCCGGCCCGTGACTGTCCGGGCTTTTGCCGGTCCTTCACCTGCTAACAGCAAAGCCCGGCCTGGCTCTAATACACTCGGTCCTGTCCCGGTCCTCGTAAAAAGCCTACCGGTCCGCGCCCGAGCCCAGCCCTACTCCTAGGCCTGTCTAGGGCCGCCAAATGGTCACCTTGACCCTCCTAGGCCCGCCTAGAGCAACCAAGGGGCCGCCTTGACCTGCCTAGGGCCGTTTTAACCTGCCTAGGGCTGCTTTGACCCGCCTTGACTTGCCTTGGGCCGCCTTGACCCACCTTGACCCGCCTTGACCCGCTTTTGCCGCCTTGAGCCGCCAAGGGGCTATCTTGACCCTCCTAGCTCGCCAAAGGACACCAAGGGGTCGCTATGATTCGCCAAGTGGTCGTCATGACCCTCCTAGGCTCGCCAAGGGGCCACCATGACCTGTCTAGGGCCACCTTGATCCGCCTTGACCCTCATTGGGCCGCCTTGACTCTCCTAGGGCCGCCAAGAGGCCGCCTTTACCCATCTAGGGTCCCCCTGACCCGGCTAGGGCCGTCTTGACCCGTCAAGGGGCTGTGTTGATCCTCCTAGGTCCTCCTAGTGCCACCAAGGGGCGCCATGACATGCCAAGGGGTTGCCATGACCCGTTTAGGGCCGCCTTGGCCGGCCTTGACTTTCCTAGGCCCGCCTTGATCCTCCTCCACCCGCCAAGGGGCCGCCTTGACCCGCATTAGGTTGTCTTGACCTGCCTTAACCCGCCTTAATCCGTCTAGGGCCACCAAGCAGCCATCTTGACCATGCTAGGGCCGTCAAGGGGCCGCGTTCACCCGTCTAAGGCCACCTTGACCCGTCTTGGGCTGCCTTGACCCTCCTAGGGCCACCAACAGGCCGCCTTGACCCATCTAAGGCCACCAAGGGGCCACCTTGACACGGCTAGGGTCGCTAAGGTGTCGGGTTCAACCGTATAAGGCCGCTAAGGGGCTGACTTGACCCGCCAAGTGGCTGCGTTGACCCTCCTAGATCCTCCTAGGCCCACCTAAGGCCACCAAGGGGCCGCCATGACTTGCCAAGGGGTCGCCAAGACCCGTCTAGGGCCGCCTTGACCCTCCATGATTCTCCTAGGCCGACCTTGACCCTCCAAAGGGTTGCCTTGACCCGCCTTCAGCTGCCTTGACCCGCTTTCAGCTGCCTTGACCCTCCCAGGGCCACCAATAGCCCGCCTTGACCCATCTAGGGCCACCAAGGGGCCGCCTTGACCCGACTAGGCCACCAAGGTGCCACGTTCAACCGTCTAAGATCGCCAAGGGGCCGCCCTGACCCTCCTAAGCCCGCCTAAGGCCACCAAAGGGCCGCCATGACTCTCCAAATGGCCGTCTTGACGTGTCTAGGGTCACCTATTGACCTGCCTTGACCCTTCTAGTCCCGCCTAGGGTAGCCAAGGGGCCGCCATGACCCGCCAAGGGCTGCGAAGGGGCCGCCTTAACTTGCCTAGGGCCGTTAAAGTGCTGGCTTCACCCGTCTTAGGTCGCTAAGGGGCCGGCTTGACCCGCCAAGGGACTACCTTTACACGCCTAGGGCCGCTTTGACCTCCCTAAGGCTTGCCGAGACCCAACTAGGGTCGCCTTGACCTCCCTAAGGCTCGCCGAGACCCAACTAGGGCCGCCTTGACCTCTCTAAGGCCCGCCGATAGAGGTTCCCAAGATCGCTTTACCTCAATTCAAAACTATGTTTTTCAGATTGCTCTTTAATCTCAAAATTTCTTCCCTCACCCTTTTTCTTTTCCTAAACCTCAGAAATAGTAAACTTAATGAATAACAAGAGAACCGAACCTGGGTATTTATAGGAGCATGTAAACAGGTCAGAATTGAATTCGGGATAAAATGGAATCATATGTCAGCTTAATCAAAATCGCCACCTCCTGCTTCTGGTAACTGACTCTTCAAGTTTTCTTCTATATGAACGACAGCTCCAGCTTCTAAGATTATCATTGTAGTGGTTCTGATCTTCTAATCTAGGTGGAGTGGTGCTTGCAAGGAGGAACAAAATGGAGGAGGATGGAGGAGGATGACCACGGAGAGAGCAGAGGCCGAATGGGGTTGAACACACTTCATTGTCGTTAAACGACATCGTACTATGCTGAAGTAATCAGTTGGTCTTAGGTTTTCTTAGATTGGACTTGGGTTTTCTTTTTGGATTGGGTTTAAAAAAAAATATTGGGCTGGTCTAACAATTCAACTGATGGGCTAGTTACAAATACCTTTTAGGCTTTTATACTCACAGAAATAAGTATATATAAATATACACACAAATATACCAATATTTATGAATACAATAAAACACCAAGGAAAATAAATAAATATTACTTAGTATATCTTATTTTCTTAATATTTATTAAAATACAGGTGGTCACACAACATGCTACTAAAGCTGTTAGACATAGTATGTCAGAACCCACCCCGAATTTCACCCTGAAACTTGAAATAAATCCTGCGGGGACCACCTCAAAGGAAAATTTACCGTAAAATCGGCATAACCTCCTTTGAAAAAGGACAACCATTCCTAATAATACATGCATGCACTTCAAAAGAATCCTTTTATAATCCTCTACTCCTGGAGCCTTCCTGCTCCCCAAATCACAACACCACCCAAAATTTACTAATCTAAACAAATCTCACATCCAACCATTTATAGATTCAAAGCAACTCTAACAGGAAGAAAGGAAACAAAATAAATTAACAAGCGGAAGCTATATGATGACTATGCCTCATCTCCATGTACGCCCGACCTTGACTAAGCTAACCTGCAAGCTGGGCATTTTTAAAACGAAAGGCCCAGGGAAAAACACTTAACAACGTTAGAGTGAGTGGACAAAAATAAATTAATAAAAATATTTATGCTTCCCCATTTTAATTTCCAAAGAAAAATTTACTGCATGCGGCAGCTCAAAAGCGCTCAACTCAAAAACTGGCAATTTCATGACTAGCTCCGGCTAGTCTCCATAACTCAAAGAAATATAGCCTCTCAGGCTAAACTATATATAAACATATACAAGTGTATGTATTTACACTCGTCAGACTCCTTGTATAAATTCTAAGAACAATTTAGAAAAAATAGAAATTCATACAAGGCTACTACGCTTGCGTCTAACGCTCACGTCACACCATAATGGAATTGTACCTCAGTATGACGGAAAAAACACGAGTGTATATACGTGTGGACTCCCTATATGAAAACCTAAATAAACCAAATAAGAAAATAGTTTTCATATAGGACTACTACGCTTGTGTCTAACACTCACATCACGTCATAATGGTATTTTACCTCATTATGACGGATCAAACACGTATGGCTAGCTAGCATTTATATATACATACTATCCTCATAAACATCCAATAAACATATCCACCGAAAATCTCATTTCCGAGAACTCTCCAAAGGAGGAAAATTGCCAAATACCCAAGAAAGAAATAAATCTCAGCAAAAGAAATAAATGATCAACAAAATAATTCATCGCATGCTTTTCAATTAAAACAAAGGTCCACTCACAACTCTAGGCATAAACCCGATGAAATCCAAATCGCCACTCCAATGAGGTTTCCTCGAACCCTGGCACAAATTTATAATTAAATTCCCAACTAAAATCCAATATTTAAACAAAATAGGCAAAATTAAATATGAGCCGCAACCACGCTCATCCTTGCCCAACTTCGCCTTTCCTAAAACGAAACGATCCAACTTTAATACCAAAAATGGCAGCCGTAATTACAACCTCCCCAGAACAACGACATAAATCCTACGGCCGGATTCTACATTAATTAACCGCCAAAAATACCAAACTTCGGAAAATCACAAACCTATTCAAAACTCATCCGAAAATTGCATAATTTACATCAATATACTCCTATTAATATTCCACATTTAATAACATTAAAATCTCCCAAGCGGCGGCCGGAGGCCGGAGGCCGATTCCGGCAACCTCCAATGCCCACCAAATTTTAACAGCATCTTCCTCCCAACTCCCTTTACAACATTTCTAACTAGCACAAACACCAATTCCAAGCCTAACTATGTCAATCGAGCAAAACAACACAAAAAGCCCTAGAGCTTCCACCTCAAATTTCTCCTTACCTGAAGCGAACCGGAGCGAGTCTTTTTAGGGCAAGGTAGCTGGGTTGGAGACCTACAAAACCGTACCAAGCTTGCCCGGATTGGTGGCCGGAGGAGGGAGTTCCGGCGAGTGAAGCAACACGGCAGTCGCACCTTTCGGGGGAGAGCGCTCCTTCATGGCGGCGCTAGGGCGGCTATCACCGGCCTAGAATGGAAGCTGGGTCGGAGGGCAACCGAACGGGACCGGTGCGGCAGTCCCAGGCGGCCGGATGGCGGCGGACGAGCGGCCAGAATGTTGGGCAGCGGGTGGACTCGGGGGAGAGGAAAACCGGGAAGAAAAAGAGAGAAGAGAAGAGTGGGTTTTGGGCCTCCACCCAAACCGGTCCAAGCCTATAATATACCCAACTCCTCTAAAAAAAATTACACCCCAAAATAATACCCTAATAAAAATTACCTTTTACTAGCTAAAATTTTACCATTTTTACCGTCGTCATAATTCTCCTACGAATAATCCTCCGCACATAACCGTCCCTGAAACCCCTTTAGGGACCAATTAAACTATTACCTCGATGACGGAGACGGTAAAATTCTTATTATAACCAAGCTAGTAAATAATGTAAAAAAAATATAAGGGTCGGGATGTGACATAGTAACTTATGGCTCTGCATAAGCATTGTCTTTCCGGTATATCGCTGAAATTATAAAGCAAGTGGAGTAGCCAATGATGCGCTCCTTGCTAAATGGTGTTTGTTATGATGCATAGGATTGTTACCTGCTAATATTATTTCGGGATGTTTAGGCAATACGGGGTTTAGGCTTTATGTCTTCCATTATATTTTGCGGTTTCGTTAATTGTTAAGACATAAGGGCGACCGTTTTAGCCCCTATTAAAAAAAAAAAAAAAAAAAAAGAAAGGAGCATCGACCTTGTTAGTCTATTCGTGATACAAGTTGTCTACCATACATACCGAATTAACCTCAACTTGACTCAAACTTGAATAAACAGATAATATAAATTCGAATACAAACTCAAATCCGTAATTTATACTATATAGTAAAACAAAGTTTCCATTTGAACAGTGTTTTCAGTGGGCGCAAAATTACATATTTACCCTTCATGTCATGGAAAATCTCTGCTTTGCCACAGCCCAATAAAAGACCGTTTAACCCTTTCTCAAGAAATTACATATTTACATTTTCTGTTATGGAAAATCTCAGCGTTACCACAGCCCAGTAAAAGACCGTTTTATCCTTTCTCTCATAACTTTTTACAATTTTACCACTCAACTAAATGAAAAAAAAATGTTAAAAACCATCTTGATACCAAAATTTGGTTAATTTTCAAAATTTATCACCATCGTTAGAGTTATAAAAAAGACTATTTTACCTTTCTCGAACAACCTAATTACAATTTTACCATGCTTCCACACTTAACCTAACACGTAGCGACGCGCGGGTCACTCACTGCCTCGTTGTATCTTAACAATGAGTTAGTAGATAATGAAATATTTATGGCCCCCAAAAATAGAAAAGTAGTGACACTCTGTCACTCTCTCCCGCGAGAACTCCCTTTTGCTGCAAAAAGGAAAACAGAAAATAAAGAAAAAGAAATTAAAGTATAGTTTATGAGTTCTGGGTTGTGACTAGATTGCTCACCTCACTCGACCTCTGAATTCTTTGTCAAACAGCAACGCAAACTCAAACTCAAACTGCAACTGTGTTGACTGATCGGATTTGAGTCGTAGAACCCAACAATGGAGGAGGAGAAGAGCAACACAACTCTGCAACAAAGCGGTTCTGTTCATCTCACAAAACCGATTCGTTGCATCGTCAAACTCGGTCCGTTACGTTCTACCCTTTACCCAACAATGGTGTATTGTTCATAGCTTTATAGAATAAGGTTAGAATCTTTGTTGGTTAATCGGGGATTGATAAAGTTTAAGTCTTTATTCAATTTGATCACTGCTTTTGATAACTGAAATTGATGGAATGACACTAATTTGAGCAAAGACAGCTCCTTTTCAACTTGGGTTAATCTAATGCTGTGCCACTTATAACTAAGTAAGATGATTTGGATGAAATGCTGCACAATTTTTTTTTATAGATTGTTAAAATGTGATTTTTACTGCTAGTCTAGGAGGTGCAGCAATTACTTGCAAGAATGAATTAGAGACCATAAATGAAGAGAATCTAAAGACGGTTTCCTCACAGTTGAGGCAATCGATGATTGCTGGATCGTCTTCTGGAAAGGTTATTGGGATGGATTGGAGCAGGAAAGCAGGAGAACCAGAAATTCCATCTACTGTGGATGATTTTGAAGATCAGCCAGTCGCGGAATCGAGTGCTTTTATAGTTGTTCATGGAGCAGGTTAGGTGCTCAGCTTTATTCATGAATTTCAAGTCACTTAGATTCTAGGTGGATAATACATTTTGGCCATGTGTAGTACAATTGAGATTGTGTTATTGTTCAATGGTCTAATATGCCATATATGATTCAGGCTCTTTTGGACATTTTCAAGCTAGTAAATCTGGGGTTCATAAAGGAGGATGGAATCGACCCCTGGTCAAGGCTGGTTTTGTTGCCACCCGCATATCTGTAAGATATGATGCATTGTTGTTTTTGTCTCTTGGAGATTGTATTGTATGTGCACTACATTTCCTCCAATTCTGTGTTTATCATGTCCGTTTCAATTATTTCAGGTTACGAATCTCAATCTTGAAATTGTTAGAGCCCTAGCCAGAGGTATTCATCTACCTAGTACAGTGCAAACTTTAGCGCAGGGTTTTGTCTCTGACAACTGTATCACCTTGCTTTTCTGAGTTCTTATATGTCATTTCCTTTCAGAGGGGATTCCTTCCATTGGGATGTCTCCATTTGCATGTGGCTGGTCAACTCGCGAAAGAAATGTTAGAATTATAATCTACTATTATAATCTGCTATTATGATCTGTTATTTTGAAGTTATATTATAGTTCTGTTCCTTTTTATTATATGTTTTGATCATGTTACTTAATCTTCTCTTCTGACTTAAGTTTCCTGTTTCTGCAGATAGCCTCAGCTGATTTGTCTGTAGTGGCCAAGGCTATTGAATCTGGTTTAGTTCCTGTAAATTTTCAATCCTTAAGAGACAAATGATACTTTTTATAGTTTTTCTTTTCTCTGTCATTAGTGTTAATTGTTATCTGTTTCCTAGGTTCTGCATGGAGATGCTGTGCTCGATGACTTACTGGTATCGTCTCTCTTATTGAAACAGAGATCTTGTTGTTTATGGCAAACTTGTCTTGATGCCTTGTTAATTGAATTTTGTGACCAGGACTGCACCATATTGAGTGGAGATGTTATCATCAGTCATCTAGCAGCACACTTGAAGCCTGACTATGTTGTTTTTCTTGTATCCACCATCTGAAATGAGAATTTTTCATGCATTATTTTGGAATTTGACATACAGAATGCATATCTTGATAGTTGATACATGACCAATATTGATTATTGAATGCTTGTTTTCTTCTTAAATGTGAATATAAGACGGATGTTCTTGGTGTGTATGATCGTCCGCCATCAGAACCCAATGCAATACTCCTGAGAGAAATTGGTAAGGTCAACTGATGATCCCGCATATTAATTGAAATGATCTTAAATTAGTAGTGATCTTAAATTGTGTCAGCTTATATAAAAGTTCAATTACAGCTGTGGCTGAAGATGGGAGCTGGTCTGTTGTGAGGCCAACACTTGAGGACATGAAAAATCAAGGTAAGTTTGAGGTACTCCAGTTTCACCCTAATATCATGAAGAATTAGAGTGATCATGTCAAGCTTCCAGTCAAAACAACAGTAAAAATGAGTCCTTTGCAGCAGCATTTCTCTTATCACTTGCTGTTTTTGACTTTTGGTAAAAGTTTTACTTATAGTAGTAACTTATCTTAGTCATTAGTATATACATTAACTTGGAGGTATTTTATGGTGATATGACAGTTAAAACAAGCGTAGCAGCCCATGATACAACTGGTGGAATGTTGACCAAGATAGCAGAAGCTGCAATGATTGCAAAGCTAGGGATCAATGTCTATATTGTGAAGGTAAAATATTAACCCCCTCACCTTTCTTTGTTCTTTCTTCCACCTTAATGCTTGTAATTTCACATAGTTTGCTGCTGCTTGCAACAGGCAGCCACAAGCCATGCGTTGAGGGCGTTGAGCGGTGAATTGAAAGGCGAAATTCCTGATGACTGGCTGGGAACATTAATCCGGTTTTCAAGTAAATGACCATCTGAAGTTGCAGAACAGTCAAGAAAAAGGCAAACTTCTGGTACTGCTTCCAATGAACTTTACTATAACTGATTGATATGTACTGTATCTTTATTTCTGTTGGTATCTGAGTCGGCATCAAAATGATAATGAGTTAGGATCCGCATAATCAATTAGTTCACAGCTGGGAATTTGGAATGCCAGCCTGTCTACCTGTTTGATAAGGTTGATGGTAACTAAGTTTCTGTGTTCATCTATTTTCCATTTTCCCTTTGGTTTCCAAATATCCAAATGGGACCTGTACCTCGTAATTCATCATCACTGTTGTAGAGTGATGTATGATTATACAGTTTAATTTATGAATATGGCTACATAATATATTACCAAGGCTTAATTAATAAAAGGAGCCAGTTACTATAATTGACAAGATATGTTAACCATACAAACATAAAATTTAGACCCCAAAATTCCAACATGTAAACAATGAAACAAAGATTTACTTAATTTTAAGACCAACGAACATAAAATAAATTGGATAGGTACACAGAAGAGTAGCCATTGGCTATAAACATGGTGTAATCTGAAAGATCACCTGTTGTAAAGTAAGCTGTCAGAGTCCCTTAACTGGCATTCAGACAGATATGTTTTGGTTCTGTCGAGTTAAGATTAACTGACAAAAATTTCTCCGCGGCAGCCTAGTGCATAGATCTGTCTCTTTTAAAATACAACGTCAGCCATCTAAGTTGGTCCCTGGATGTAAGGCCAAGGGTCCCTGCTTTGATGTAAGTCTACCCAGATTAGTGGAATGCGATAGTTCTCCAACCACATAACTATCTGGAATTCTGGACAGATAACCTAACCTCTCTAATGAACTGGCCTTTTAAGTAAGGGAGACAAATAGTGCTCGGGGTAGTTGATTGTTTTCTTAAAGGGTTCCCTGTGGAAGCTAAATAAGTTTTCTGACTTAAACATTTAATTAGTCCTTATGATAGTAACACCATCCTTTCTCTCTTCCTCCAGATCTTGACCAGGTTACCGTGTGAAAATTAGTGTGAATAAGCTAAATAGGTTTCATTCATATTCATCATTTTGATTGATGCTTGAATTAATACGCACAGATGGTTACAGAACTACCAATGCTCAACTGATACAAAGGCAGTAGTGATGAAAAGTGACAAAAATTAATAAACCATTGCATGTATATAAAATAGAGATGAAGAACTCCAAAATTCCAATGTGAAACTTGAGTACAGTTATATATCTGTCATTTAAGACCTCTGGGAATAGACTAACACTTAACAGGGCAAGGCAAATAAAAGAGTTGGCTCTGGATATCAATAATGTATTATAAAACCAAGAATGCATATTCTGAAGTAATTAGAATCAGAAGCTAGCAGAGTCCATTAAAAGACGGCATAATCCAAAGTCCGCAAGGGTGGCTCTGCATAATCTTTAGAGGGTAAGGTTGTGTGATGGTTTCATCTTCTAAGTTGAACACGGAAGTACGTTTTACTACTGAAGTAGATATTCGAGCTGTAATATATGGAATTTCGCTGGCACTTGGGAAAGTTTGATACCGAAACAGAGACTGCATGATTGTCATCCAGGAATAGAGCCTCATCTCCAATGCTTCTTGTTTCAAGTAGCTGCTCAATAACGGAGCCATCTCCATCACTGAACGCCACCTTGTAAACCTTGAAACCATGAATCCAGCACGTAATATCTTGTACTTTTTCAATATACAATAGGTCTCCATTAGTCGACTCCACAAGATACCCGCGGCCAAAAATATTCGGTGAAAACGGTTTTAGACGTGTGAGTAGCTTTGCTTCTGGCACATTGTAGCTGTTGCTATCAAGATTCACAGACACAATCTCTCTGCATTGTGGCATAGAGCATAGATTTGCTTCTTAGAAAATATAGCGTCAACGAATCGAAGAGGTGTTGGTACCTGGATGTAAGTCCAATGTTGTTGTCTTGCTCTAGTGAAAGCTAGCAACCCCAAATTACTTTCACCCTGTGTCGCAACCCCCATAACTGTCTGGATTCAGAGCCGGATCCCCAGATAGTATAATCTTTTCGAATGAAATTCGTTTTAAGACAGGGAGACGAATACTAGTTGATGGGTTCCTTAGAGGGTTCTGAAGTTCTATTATCACACCTTCCTTGGTGCATTCTTCAACTGTGGCCAACCAACCATCCCCACAACTATAACAGCTCCAAGTACTAGGAGGTAGTTGTACTGGCTCAACATTGTCGTAGATTTTTCCTTCGGAAACGCTGACCAATGTTGTTTTCTGTTGATCACGTATCAAAAGAATGGGGGGAAGTTGGCGGGTGTGTTGTTTTGCCAGGTTGTAGTCCTTCGCAAGAGAATGATGACGTTTGCAAACGGCTGCAAAGCGAACATGATCAGCAGGTTCTAGCAACATATCAAGAATCTCAAACACAACATCTAGAAGGAGACTATCCCATTCTCGGTTTAATAAGTTGCAGCTGCTACTGCTGCTCCAGGCTCTTGTCATCTTTTGATATGTTTGATGGCTCCAAGTAACAACTGACCTTTTTATATTTGCACAAAAGAGGAAGAGAAGAGACGAAGAGTGACCTATTGAGAAAACAAACAGAATCCTATAAGAATAAGGCTACCTTTTCTCTTGTAGAAGGAAAATTTTATCGTAGAAGATCAATTCACTTCGACTAATAGATCATCATAGTACAAGAGAAAGTAAGAAACAAAAAGGTCAATGAGAACAATGTGAAATTCATAATGTGAAACAATTGAAAGCAGCAACGTCCTATATGAGATGCAGAATTTGATGCAACAATCAAAAGAAGAGATTACCAAAAATATAATTAAAAAATCAATTTCATCCCTATAAGAATTGGGAAATCCTAGGCAATACCAAGGTACACTATTCGACTCAGGAAATTCTAGGCAACCTATTCGATGTTGCCGGACAGTAACAGGGAAAGCTATCCCGACTTGACTAGGAAGGCGAATGACTTTTACAATTGTCATCCGATCGATATGCTTGCTTTTGGAAGAAAGGTTCTAAGTTGAGATTAGTTTTATACTTTCGTACGAAGGATGAGTTTGCTCAAGTAAAGATTTACTGTCCCCTGTGAAACATGAAACAAAGATTTACTCTTATCCCCTGTACCTTCACAATAGGATAGAACAGATAAGTAAACAGAAAAGTAGCCATAAAAATGGTGTAATCTGAAAGATCACCTGGAATTCTTATTGTGAAGTAAGCTATCAGAGTCCATTAAATGATGGCATGATTTGAAGTGTTTCTGGCCTGTGCCCTCTGCAACTTATATAGAGGGTGAGGTTGTGTTATGGTTTCAACAATCTATACTGAATACAAGTACTTGTACCAGTTAGAGGCTTAGAGCTTTTGCCTTAAAATTCGTTGTGTGGTACATGGAATTCAGCTGGCAGTCAGAAAATTTGGAAGTCGAAACTGAGTCTGATGAATAGAGCCTCATTCCCAATGCTTCTTGTTTCAGCTTGCTGCACGACGGAGCCATCTCTGTCGTTGAACACCAGCTTGCGAACCACAATTACCTGTCAATCTCTGATTATGCAATAGGCCACCCTTATTCCCGTGTTCATAGGTTTCATTCATATTCATCATTTCGATTGATGCATGAATTAGTGTGCAAATTACCACGTACAGATGGTTACAGAACTACCAATGCTCAACTGATAAAAAGGCAGCAGTGATGAAAAGTGACAAAAATTAATTAACCATTGCATTTATATAATATAGAGATGCAGAACTCAAAAATTCCAATAAGTGAAACTTGACTACAAAAATAGAGATGAGTTCCAATCTGAAACTTGAGTTAACCATCTGTGATTTAAGACCTCTGGGAATAAACTAAAAGGGCAAGGCAAATAAAAGAGTTAAGTCTGGATATCAATATTAATGTACTACAAAAGATCACCAGGAATGCATATTCTATATCAGAAGCTAGCAGAGTCCATTATAAGACGGCATAATCCAAAGTCCATGTAGCGCCCCACTCTGTGTGATGGTTTCATCTTTTAAGTTGAACACGAAAGTTGGCATACCATTTGGACCTCTTAAGTTGAACTTCGAGCTGTAGTATATGGAATTTGGCTGGCACTTGGGAAAGTTTGATACCGAAAAAGAGACTGCATGATTGTCATCCAGAAATAAAGCTTCATCTCCAATGCTTGTTGTTTCAAGTAGCTGCTCAATAACGGAGCCATCTCCATCACTGAACACCACCTTGTAAACCTTGAATTCTTGAATCCAGCACATAATATCTTGTACTTTTTCGATATACAATAGGTCTCCATTAGTCGACTCGACAAGATACCCGCGGCCAAAAATATTCCGTTTTAGACGTGTGAGTAGCTTTGCTTCCGGCACATTGTAGCTGTTGCTATCAAGATTCACAAACACAATCTCTGCATTGTGGCCTAGAGCATAGATTTGGTTCTTAGAAAATATAGCGTCAACGCATCGAAGAGGTATTGGTACCTGGATGTAAGTCCAGTGTTGTTGTCTTGCTTTGATGAAAGCCAGCAACCCCAAATCACTTTCACCGTGTGTTGCTCCAACCACATAACTGTCTGGATTCAGAGCCGGATCCCCAGATAGTATAACCTTTTCGAATGAAATTCGTTTTAAGACAGGGAGACGAATACTAGTTGATGATTTCCTTAAAGGGTGCTGAAGTTCTATTGTCACACCATCCCTGGTGCATTCTTCAACTGTGGCCAACCAACCATGCCCACAATTATAACAGATCCAAGTACAAGGAGGCGGTGATGGTAACTCAACATTGTCCTAGATTTTTCCTTCAGAAACGCTGACCAATGTTATTTTCTGTTGATCACGTATCAAAAGCATGGGGGGAGGAAGAAGATCCTTGTTAAGTTGGCGGATGTGTCGGTTTGCCTTGTTGTACTCCTTCGCAAGAGAATGAAAGCGTTTGCAAATGGCTGCAAAGCGACCATGGTCAGCAGGTTCTAGCAACTTATCAAGAATCTCAAACACAACATCTAGAAGGAGACTATCCCATTCTCGGTTTAATAAGTTGCAGCTGGTACTGCTCGAGGCTCTTGACATCTGTTGATGTGTTTGAAGGCTCCAAGTAACTGTGACATCAAGCGTGAGAAACAACTGACCTATTTAAAATTGGTCAAGAGGAAGAGTGACCTATTTATGATGAGAAACCAAAGAGAATCCTATAAGATGCTAAAATCCTATGGTATAAGATCAACTTAATTCTATTATGAATTCCACATTGTTCTCGGTGACCGCCTTTTGTTCTCAAGTAAAGGGGCGCCACCACGACAGCGCCACATAGGTTCTCTTGCTAGGTTAACAATCCAAATATCCAATCTTAAATACATCAATTTTGATACAGGCAATTTTAAAAGGCAAGCATGCTCTAGTTTGTTATAAACCTTAGAAGCCTTAAGTCACTTACCCAACTAGGTCTCTATCAGATTACAAAATATTATCCGACTTCAAAAAGCCGGTTGCAGATGTCATACGCCACCCAGCATGCTTATACAGAAGTATAGTATTGCCGTCCAAGTGACCAAATTATAGCCTAGCGAGGCAGTATATTGATCAATTTGTTAGAAACCTTAGACAACTTGGAACTAGAAAGGAAACTATACAGTCTTAATACGAGTTACCAACACCATGAAATAGGGCATATGGTCTAGACAATAAACAGAAGAGTATGGATGATAAGCTAATTAATGGCGACATCAACATATAATCCAAGGCCAACTACAATCAAGAATTGCTCTCGAATGGTGACCCTTCAAGATACTAATAAACCGTCCCAATTTAAATTTTAAGTCTAAAAGCTTCTGGAGGAATAAAAGACAACTACTTTGGACCGATGTCCTTGAGAGCACAGATCTGCTCCTCACCCATAGCAGACATCACAGACACAACCAGGTCTTTCCCTTCAGCAAAGCCATCCTTGATCTGCATATATGAATAAAACAAATCCAAATAAGATTGAGCCAAGTGGTCACATATAAAGTAGCTGTTTATTCAAAAATGAGACAACTACAGCCTAATGTGCAGTCACAGAAAGACCGGGGAAGCTGATTCAAAATGATGGTGGAACCCATTTCACCTCATAACACAAAATAACTGACCTGTGTAAGCAGATTGTCATCGGTTGGAAGCCTCAGGTCATCCTTGGTGTTACCATTCTCAGTCAGCAGACTCACCTGAAATATGTGACAGAATAGTGTGACATAAGACTCAAACCCTGTAACACGGTAGATCAACTAAACCAACTCCAGCAAAATAATATATATATATATATATATATATATTTATTATTATTTTTTTTTTAAAAGTTGAGGAATCTATGTTCTTACAAATCCATCCTCAGAGATATCAATCAGCTGGTAGTCAGTACGGTTGACATGGGGAACCTATAATAACACAGATACAAAAAACGTTAAGCTACAACAAACAAAAGATAGACTTCAACCATCAACCAAACAAGTATCAACAGTAGTGTTCACTTGGTCAGTAATTAACCAAGAGATTCATGGTCAGTCACCATTGGATGTAAATATAAGGGTGGAGAGAATTATTTTTAAGTTGAGTTGTTTTGTTTTCAACCCTTAGATAAATCTAAGGGTGACTGACCATGAATTTCTTGGTCAATTACTGACCAAGTGAACACTACTGCAAGTATCAGTGAGGTCATACATCGCAATTGTGGGAAGAGGGAACAATATCCTCAAGCTTCTTGGCAGTGAAGATGTCAATACCAACAAAGTGGCACTTGGCATGTCCGTGCTTGCCGGTTTTGGAAGTAGAAACCTCCACAACCTGCACAACATTGAAGATGATTAGCAAATTTACAAACCGAAAAAAAAAAAAAACAACAGGAGACTTTCACTAGTTCATACTTGTAGAATCCACTGAAATATCACACAAATCTGATAAACCTCAGAAACAAATGCAAAAGACAGTCGATTCCACAAATCAATTATCACACAAAAAAACGTGCACAGCGAGACCAAATGATATTTAGTGTTGCAACAAGTTTTCTAGAATGATCAATAGCCACATGCAACCAAATAATATGATTCTTATTCTACTTTTGTTCAAAACATATCAAAAAACACACACGAATTAAAGAAAATCTACGATCAAAATCATGGACCAAGCCATAGGGTGCTAATAATCGAAAATCACATATTTTCAAGCAAAAATTCATAGCAGATAACAATAATAAGCAGTACGTTTCAAGCCATTATCATAAGAACATCGCTCAAATTCACATATATGATCGATCAGCTTCACAGTCACAAAATTAAAAGCAAACGAAAGCCAAATCCTATCTCGATGAAACCAGAAACCGATCATACTCAAATCAGCAAAATCTGTACAACAACGATCCCCTAGCAAACCGAAACCAAACGATCGAACAAAAAGGAGCAAAGATCTAAAGGAAATGGCTGTAGATCAGGGAGAAAAGGGAGAGATCAAACCTTGCAGGGCCTGTTTTTGATGACAATGTAACCGTTCTTTCGGATGGTGCCTGCCTGCTGAGGATAGGTCTTGGAGGCTCCGGCGTCGGCCTTAGACTCGAAGTGGTGCTCCTCGTCGGACATGGCTGACTTGCTGAGCTCTGAAAGGAAGAGATTGATTCAAAGAGAAGTGGATTTGGATGATCAGAGAGGGAGAGACGAGAAGCGTCAAAGGATTTTTGGGAGGGGAATAGGTATTTATATAAATAAATAACCCAGGTGGAAAAAATAAAGAGCACAGCGAGTGAGTGTGCGTGTGAGAGAGTCCTAGGGTTTCTTGGGACGCCTCCCACCGTTGGATTGATTGACTTCTGCAGCCGACGGCTTATATTAGATTATCTTTTGTTGCGTTAAGTTCACGCTCCACTGTGCATTCGGCACGTGGTCCTATAGCCTTAATGAAACTGAGATACTTTTCATTTATTCCCTTTTGGAATTCTTTAAAGAAATAGTCTATTTTATAATTGTCAATTTTACTCCCTTGAAATGGCTGTGCTATTTACTTACTACGCAAAAGAGAGGGGTAAAATTCTTATTTTACCCAGATGATAATCACTGATGCTCAATTTCTGGTTCAATGTTTTGATCACAATAAATGGACAATGCTACATAACTGAACCATATACATTCTAGTGATCCTTACAACAGGTGCAATTCCAGGAGTCCTGCTTTGCAGCTAGCTTCTTGTACAGGGATGCCATCAACATCAAAACTCTACACATGAACCTGAAAATAAGGTGAAATTTGAATTTGAATACATAGAAGCCGTCTAAAATACCATATAGACGTAGAATATACACATGTAGTTCATTACCTTCATCCTAATGTGTATAATTAGTTACAGGTTGAACATCCTAATGTCAGTTAGCATCGCCAGAATCATGTATAAATATCTGAGGGGCCTCTTCTCTGTCACAAGGAAGTGAGCATGTAGGAGAATAAGAAAACATGGCTAGGAATACGGTAGATAAAAGTAGATGATAGTGGAAAAATACTGACAATTCAATAGCTTGCCGATATGTGTAGCTTGATGCAACAGCCAACAGTCGTCCCTGGTGGTGATACGATAAGGAAGCCACACTATTTGGGTACTTAGGCAACTGCAAACATGAAAAATGTTAAGAGAAAGGCGTGGGAAAAAAAAGGGTATGAAGGAGCAAGTATGCTTCAATAATAACACAAACCAGGTAAAGATAATATGGTAAATTACATTTAGAGTACTCTAATAAGCAATATAAGCAAATATCCATGCAACTTTAATGAAACTACCTGAAACAGCCTCTTTCTGGTTTGAGCATCCCATGCAATAACATGACCCTCATCATCTCCGGTAAGAAGGGCACCGTAAATGCTAGACCAGAAACATTAAATAAAAGTGAGTTTTGTAGTATAAGCTTTTTCATCTAATAAGAAGCATAATCAATGTTAACTTTACATACATAGGATTGAACACAATTTCATTCACCGCTGCTAGATGATATCTTCTATCAGTTGACTTCGGATGACACCGGAACATATATCTGTTACAGTTGCGTTTTATGTTAGAAAATTCAACACAAAAGTAAGGCTTTAGACGAAAATGCATTCAAAAGGCTATTATTTCATGTCATTTTGTCAGTTTCAAACAAAAGTAGATAAAATATACATAATGACATTCTGGAAACATATATTTCAAATTATTCCAGGCAAACATAGTCCAGAAGTCAACATGAATCATAAAAGAAAAAACAAGTAGAGAAACATATATACTTGTAATTCAGACAATAATCTTGTTAATCAAGCCTTCAGCCGAAACAAAGGCAGAAGAATTAAGCATAAACCTGAAATTGACCTGATAGTATCTGAATTAGATGGATGGAGAATCTCCAAGGATACTCGTCCATCTGCAGAGCCAACAGCAAATCCTACAAGAGACAATTCAAGACTTATATAAGATAATAATATATTGTCACTGTAATGAAGAATCAACTAGCAAGATGTTCACTTAAAATTTGAGATGTTTATCCAATTCAAATATGTAAAATGTGTGAACACATGGCATGATGTTCCCGTGAGCTACTATAAACTGTATATGGTATACAACTATGCGAAATACTGTGACAATACCTTTAGCATGCGGACTCGCACTACCACATATAATCGTTGTCTTCAAATCTGAATCTTTTGATTCAAATGGTTTTAGAGGGCTTCGCAAATCACACATGAGTATTGATGCTCCCATGGTTACCATCATGTTGAGACCCGAGAGTGACATGGATGTCACCTCTGAGTTGAGACTTTCAAACGCATATCCTTTACCCTTCTCCATTCGTGCGTCCCAGGCATATATCTTCTTGTCCAAACCAGCACTGATTACCTGGCCTTTAGCAATTTGAAGGAAACATTTATTAACAATTAAGTTGACATACAAAGTTATAGCAGAAGACTTATCAGAATAAAGGAAGCTAGTACAATCATATGAATGAAATGGAAGTAAATATTTCTTTCCTCCATGAAATTAGGCAGAACAGGACCACAACTATATAGTTACAAACAAACAATACACTTAACCATTTATCACCACGGAAGACTATAAAGTATGAATAAGCAATAATAAAACCATTGATCAATAAGTAGCAGACTGAGCCCCTATCTCTGTTACAGTGCCAAGAAAGAAGCAACACATCATTGTAGACTCAAACACCTGACCAACAAAAACCCAATCACGACCATAACAACAAAGCACCAAAAATATAAACCATACGAATACTGAACTGCTAGTTTTGGGTTACAAGATATTCACGTTAATCACTATGGACACAATTACCCCATGGACACGACCAAAGGAAATCAATGTTGGAATTACTGCATCCTTGGTCATCATTTACAAGTATGTCAGCAAGTCATACAATCACAGTGTCAAAACTCCTTTCAGGTTTTCCCATAAGAGCAAGCTCCATCTAAACAAACCCGCAAAAAAGAAAAGGAACCCTCAAGCAAAAGGGCAGTAGAAATCTCAACCCCAATCTTAAACATAGATAAGGTGTATCGAGGGTGCTTCAAATGTACCAGAGTATCTCCTAATACATCCAACTCATACATGTACCTTAGGTAGTCCAACTAGTAAAACATTTCCATAGGATTTACATGAAAAAGTTTCTGGAACTAAACTTCCCATACCCTTCTCTCCGGCCTATTGAAACCAGCAACAAATTTCCTAATCAGGTCACTAGATTAACTAACTACGAGTCAAAGGATGTCTCACAAATGTAGGCAAATACATCAAATAACCTTAGCATAGTTGTTATTCTACTGTTACTTGTATGTTTGACAAAGAAAAAAACAATCAGTAGTATATCACGCAAACATATAAATCAATCATAAACTCATATCGGTCCTTGTTAATTATGTTTCCTAACAGAAACTGAGTCCGCCTTTTTCCGAAACTAGCAGAGAATAATTAAACTTAGATGGTAACTTAGAATCCAATAACAATCAGAATAGCAAGGTAGTAAAAAGCTTACTTGTTTCATCGGAATATCCAATGCAGGTTGCTATGTCATCATGGTTCCCAATCGTCTCACAACTTCCAGAATGCAAGTCATACCTAACACATTGTACTAACACCTCATGAAATGTAAAAGAGAGACTAAGAACTTCAAATTGGCCCTGCTCCCAATCTCAAAGCAACTAAATTCAACTTAAATTGAAACTGAATTTTAACCTACCTCCTAACACAGCCATCAGAGCCGGCGCTAAACGCCGCCGTTTCATTCTGGAAGCAACAATCGAGTAGCGCAGCCTCCGACGGAGCTTCTAATCTGAGCAGCGAGCTCTCCACGTCATACAATCTCAGTTTCTGCACAACAAAGATTCAATTTTTATGAGTGAGAAAGGTCAAAAGCGTCAAATTGGGTGAGCCCGAGAAGAGGAGAGCGGCGCTTACGGAGTCCCAAGAAGAGATGAGGAGGTTGTGCGAGGTTGGAGCGAATCGGATTCTGGAAATTGCGTCTTGAATTGGGGATTCGAATTTCAAAGGGGCACCGCTCATTTTGGGGATTTGGAGTTCGAGAAGGAACCCAGAATTGGAGCATGAAATTGGAGCCAAAGATAGCTGCTTTGGGAGTAATGGCGAATTGGGGATTCAATTTTAGTTCAGAACCCTAGAGAAGGTGAAGTGTTCCCGCTCAATATACACTGCAGTGTTCATATTACTACATTTAATTTGTATAGGTATATTAAATCAGCAATGATATCAACTAGTGGATCCGTGGCGCAATGGTAGCGCGTCTGACTCCAGATCAGAAGGTTGCGTGTTCGATTCACGTCGGGTTCAATCCCTCCCACTTCAATGGTTTTATTTTCCTTCCTAATTTCTTGAATTTGGGTCTCCTGCTGCATCTTCTGAACTCCTTCACATATGTTGTGACTTGTGAATAATTAAGCATTGCTCTTTAGGAGTTGAGAGCAACAGGTCTCCATCTTAACATGAACTTTTGGAGTTAAGCATTTCAATGTTTTAATATTAAGCTCAAATACAAGAAGGATTATCAAGTGCCATAGCCCATAGGGAAGGATCACACGAGTATAAAGCCAAAGAGACTTGGATACAACATCAGTCATAACAAAACTGAGAATTAGCAGAAGAAACGTAAATCATTGATTGGCTAGCATGAATTTTTCATATATATACAGGAAAACAAAGGTAGTCTCACTCACTGAGATTGAAACACATCTAAAAGAGAAACTTCTGTTATTTGGCAACCACAATCTATTTCTTGAACCTGGGATTCATCTGGTTCATTCGTCAGGGACGAAGAAATCGAACCTGACATCTACAGCACCAGACTTTTCTCCGGTATCTTTGTATTCGATATTTGTTATTGTTCCAGTCTCATCTCCAATTTGATATTCTGGCTTAACCCGTCTTACAGGCACTGTGACTGAGTAAATGGTGCCGAGGTCAGTATCAGTAGACACACTCAGCTGAACTTTGTCGCGTGATTCAATCTCCACAAAATCAGACAGAGCATGCACGATGTTGTTGACAATCTTCCGTTTAGCCTCATCACTAACTGCACATCGGTCAGAGAAGAGGATCATCTTCAAGCGCTGCTTGGCTATATTTGCATTAGAGCTCCTTCTAGAGGCTGGTGATGGGAACAATATCTTCCAAGCCAAGTTGAATCGTTCAAAGAAACTCATATTGATGGCGTTAATGAGGAAGCTCTCAGCATCTTGGTTAATGGAGTTCGGTGACATTTGAAAATCTCCAAGAGAACGCTTGGAATGTTGACGAATATCACGTCTGACAAATGCTATCCCGGGCCACTTTGGTTTAATTTCAGAAATGTTAGACCCTCCGCTCAGAAAGCTGACGGATTCTACCTATATCACACCATAAAAATTAGAAGTTTAGCAGACAATGAATTTGAATAATTTAGGAAATCATTTGATTAATTTGACAATCATATGAATGAAATGGAAGTAATATTTCTTTCCTCCATGAAATTAGGCATAACATGACCAAAACTATATAGTCACAAACAAACAATACACTTAATCATTTTTCTGTTTTGAGAATGAATACACTTAATCATTTATCACCATGGAAGACGGTAAAGTTTGAATAAGCAATAATAAAACCATTGTTCAATAAGCAGCTCACTGAGCCCTATCCCTATTACAGTGCCAAGAAAGAAGAACACGTCATTGTAGACCCAATCACCTGACCAAAACCCAATCAACGAACATAACAAGCAAGTATCATATCTAAAAACCATACCAATACTGAATTGCTAGTTTTGGGATACAAGATAGCCACCCTAGCCACTATGGACACAATTACCCCATAGAAAGTCAATATTGGAAGCATTGCATCCATGGTCATCATTTACGAGTATGACAGCAAGTCATCAATCACAGTATAAAATATCCTTTAGTTTTCCCATATGAGCAAGCTCTATTTAAACAGCTAAAAAGAAAAGGAACCCTCCTGAGAACCTTACTCGATCATTTTGCATACTTCTTCAAGTCACATCAAACATCTACATTGCTAATCAAGACTGCAACAACCAGTTATAGGAAAATCTAAACCAAATAAGGTACAAGTAACACAGTCAAGCTCCCTCCCAAGCTATCACTTTCGTTTCAGCTATCAATCCAACCCCAACCGGCAAAACCCTCAACAGTAAATGCCCATAAATAACAAAACCTCACAACTTAAGCTCCTGAAGTAACTGTCACATAACAGAAGCTCAATAACTCTCAAACTCTCTTCCCAAAACTGAACAGTAAACTCAACACAGAAATGAAGACAATGCAAACTGCAAGCCCCAATTCTCAAAACTTTCCTTCATCTCACAACTCCCCAAAAACCCAAAATCCCACTCCATCTCTCACCTTGTCCCCACAACAAAGCAAACCACCAAGCATAACCTCATAAAATTCATCAAAACCCAGAAAAACTACACAAAAAAGCACCCAAATTTATGAGAATCAACACAAGAGAGCAAAAGGGCATTAGAAATCTCAGACCTTCGAAGACGGCAAAGAGCTCCGGAGAGTGTGCGTCGTACGAGAAGCCAGTGTTGCCGAGACTCTCAGATCCCCAATACCAGCCATACCTTCCCAACTCCTCAGTCCTTAGATTTTCGCTGTCACACTCTCACCTTTTGGTACTTTGGCTCTCAATGAGGAAAGGACGAAGCTTGTTGTTTCCCCAAGGGTTTAGCATCGCTCATTTCCCAACGACACGTCGTCCACGCACAAAACTTGGAAAGAGAGTTAAAACCCAACAAAATAAAAATCAAAACTTTGGCTCTTCCAAACAAACAAAAAATCAAAACTTGCAATTCAATTCTGAAATTCTCAGTGAATGGGGAGATGGAGAGCAGCTTCTCTTCTCCTCAAGAACATAACCATCATAACCACACCACCCAAATCTTCATCTTCCTTCACTCCTTTTTCTTCTTCAATACCAAGTTACCAATTCAACTTCTTCATCAAGTCTAGGCCTTTCTCTGCAATCCCATCTCGGGTCTCAATCGACCCGACTGATTTCGAATCCGAACCTGCTTATTGTCCCCATGAACAACTCAATGAAAACGACGACGTTGGGAAAATACCCATCAAGGCGTATTTTCTTTGCACCAGGTTAGCCTCTGGAGCTTTTCATTTGGTGAATTGAGCAACTGGGTCTGTGTTTTTAGCTCATTGGTTTTGTAAAGGTGGTGCCTTTATGGTTTGTGTGATTGGTTTTGTTTGGTGGGTTCGTTCTCTCTCACTCTGTGTCTTTTGTGGTGGCTATTTTTTGGTTTTTGTGATTTTGGGTTTCTCAGATTCGTGGTTTTCGCAGTATCAATCTGAAGAGCATGCAGGCAGAGTATTTGAGCAATGTCATTCCTCCTTCGTCTCGCTCCACGAATTACATTGCACTCAGATTCTGTGATTTCCCTTCGGAAAATAGTGTAAGACGATTCATCTGATCAATGCAATACTTGTCGAGCTTGTTGTGTTTATGTTCATTCAAACACTATTAGGATTTAAGGAGTTCAATGCATCCATATGAACTTGACCATTTCTCATTAAGAGTGAAGTGAGTGTGTTTGATTATGCATAGTTGACTGGTGACCTATAGATTACCTGGAATCTGTTAGAAGTGCATAGTTGGTTTGGTTATGAGTTATGACAAATAAGGGCATTGAGTGTGATTAGTTTTACACTTTTACGGTGTTTTTGACATCTTGCTGCGTTATTCTAGAGATTTGGAGTATGGGAGAATCCAAGCCCGTGGCGTTACATGGTAGTATTCCAGTATGGATCTACTGTTCTGTTTAATGTTGAGGAACATGAAGTTCAAGCTTATCTGAATCTAGTCAAAGGGCATGCTTCTGGAATGCTACGAGAGATGGTGAAAGACGGTAAGTTTCTTTAAGATTATCTCATTTCATTGAGTTGGAACTTAATCTTATAATATCAAGTGTATATAATATTACTTGCTATTGGTACTTCTGCTAAACAATTTTTCCTAAGATTCTGCAATTATGTTGAACTGGTTGCACTGTATGATTCCCTCTCTGCTTGCATTAGATTATGCTGTAAAAGAGAAGCCTCAGCTGGTTGATGATATGCAGGGTGGGCCAGACTACATAGTACTTAGAACTTTGGACACAGATAGTATCCGCATTATAAGCAGTGTACTTGGCCAAAGTATTGCTTTAGATTATTTTGTTTCGCAGGTAACTTCTACGTGTGATTCAGTTTTATGTATCTCATATCAATAGGCACTGTGTTAGTATCTTCCTTTTCGTATTAAACAAGCATCGATGCATCACAGAACCTTGTATCACCCTGTCATGACTCTGACATATAAACATTGCTGATGTTTCTTGAAACAGAATCATATCCTGCGATTAGTTTTGCTTGAATCTAAATTTTAGATATATGTCTATTTATCACATTGTTTGTGGTTCGCTCTCTCTAGGTTGATGGTATGGTTGAAGAGTTTGCGGAGATAAACCGTGGCATGGAAAAAACTGGAACTTTCACTATGCATAAGAAGAAGCTTCTTCAACTCGTTGGAAAGGCCAACTCGACTCTAGCTGACGTTATTGTTAAAGTTGGTCTATTCGAGAGGTAATGCACCATTGTTGCTTTCATTGGTTGTTTTATGTGACAAGTAGAATCTTGACATACATGTACTCTTTTGCATTTGGTAAAGATCCCAAAAAGTTCCTACTACCCAATAGATGAAGGTTTCTTGTTGACCTTGAAAATGAGTTGTTTCTGCTCCTTGTGTTCAAGTTCTTCCTTTGATTATAACTCCTGGACCAAGTTATGTATGAGAAGTTGAGACCTTAGCAAATATAACAGATACTTGACAGAATGACCCCCAGTTCATTGTGAGAAGATTGTTTGCAGCTTCTGATATTCATTTTGTTCTTTTATATATCAGATCAGAAATTGCTTGGAGGGATGCAAAGTATGCTAAAATACATGAATACTTAAGGGAGGAGTATGAAGTTACACAACGATTTGGAAACTTGGATTTCAAGTTAAAGTTTGTAGAGGTAACTTGCCTTGTACGATTTATCAAATCATCTGTCAGTTCCTCTACATGGAGTCTCGTTTCTTTTATTCTTGTTGAAAATGCTGTATTGGTGGTTTAGATGTTACGTATTTGGAATTTAGCCTTCTGTTTCTTGAACTGAACCATTCCTTCTTTGCAGCACAACATTCATTTCTTGCAAGAAGTCCTACAAAACAGAAAATCTGATCTTCTGGAATGGTGCATCATCTTCCTGTTGACTATAGAGAATATTATATCACTATACGAGATTGTTCGTGATTCAGGTGCAGTTTCTGGGTGATCTGGCAAGCAGATGAGAAACTTGCAGTAGCATAATTCGCTATAGGAAACCAATTTTGTTCTACAGGGAAAGTGGTCCTTGTGAATTTGTACTCTCAGTAGTTCTTATATTTAATCCCAATTGAATTTCATTTTCTCATAGAGGCAGTAGAATGTTAACTGCAACTACTGTAATCATTCCAAATGAAGCAATGGCATTATATATCCCAATATTGATATTTGTTCAACAGCCAAAGAAAGAAAGTGAATTCCGATGACCAAATAAAAACATGCTGCACTTGAAGTTGTCAAGATGAATAAATGCCTACTAAACAAAAAGAATATCAAGAATTCTGGGCATCTTGCCAATGATGATAATACCAACGGTGATGCTCAGTATACCCCAAACTCAAAACTCTTGTACTCTGATAGCATCTTGGGGCATGATGTAGACATCCTTGGATCTTGATTTCTTAACGCCAGCAGTAAACCAGACCTTGTCAGACTTGGTACTTTCCACTGCTACACAAGTAACCTTAACCCATACAACAACTTTTGTCTTCATTCCCTCTATTCCTAAGAGCTTTCCCCTCAACAGATTTGCCTTTACCCGTGTTGCATACCTTATAGAAGATGAATCCTTGAAGGTAACTTCAGATGGAGCAGGCAAATATACAATCAGCTTGGCGTTTGTCTCGGTAAACTCATAACAGGTTATGTTTGCCGGAAAGAGCCCTGGTGGCAAGTTGTACTCTCGCAGGAGTTCTGGTAAGCTCTTTGTTGGCTTTCCTGTTGGAGAATCAGCAAATAAAGAAAGTTCATCCTTTGATCAATAAGCATCATCATTCTAATAAATGCAACCTTTTGTTTAAAGAAAAATGACATGGATAGAAAAGAAAGAGATTTAACATGGTAGAATGCAAAAGAACAAGTTTAATACTCAGTTCACAATATTGCTTCATCTATTGTTCCACACCTTTTAGCTTATCGAAAATCCATTTTGCCTTCTGCTCAACAGTACTTGAGAAAGTCTGCAACAAGCCAACATAAAGAAAATATCTAATCAAGAATGCCCAATAGGTCAACAAATTCTACCCCTTTTACATTTCTTCCTCTGATTACTAAGTAACTTTTGGTTTCAAGTAAATGCATTCCATAGATGCCAATCGTATTGAATCAACCAGACAAAAAAGAAAGTGCAAGATCAAGAATCATCATAAACCAAAACCTTGAGATGATGAATCACTCATCTGAAAATCTAAAGCCTGTATTGCACTGACAGAAGCACAGCAATAGAATCTAACACAGATTCAAGCGTGTGCCAAACATCCATCAAGGATCGTTTACCATTGCTCAATTCCCATCCAAATCA
Organism: Fragaria vesca subsp. vesca; assembly: GCF_000184155.1. Taxonomy (NCBI): domain Eukaryota; kingdom Viridiplantae; phylum Streptophyta; class Magnoliopsida; order Rosales; family Rosaceae; genus Fragaria; species Fragaria vesca. The sequence continues at coordinate 17,572,061 of NC_020494.1, read as the reverse complement.
AAAACCCACATCCCAATTCACTCTCTCTTATCTAAATTCAATCAGATCTCATCCACCCATAATCACAAATGAGAAAAGCAAGATCAGCATGAACTTAGTACACTCATTTGAACCCCCACATTACACAAATCACCAAAAGCAATCATCAAAAGAGCAAACCAAAATCAGGGCCAAACAGAAAAGCAAAAAGGGTTGCAGAATGTACTCACAGTGATGTCGTCGCTGATGTTAGACAATTCCTCCTTGGCTTTCTTGGAGATCCATGAGTTCCCAATCTTCAAGCTGCTCACTTTGGTTAGAGCCTTCTCCATTTTTTCTCTTAGGAGTGTACTACACTACCAAAGTACAGCAGGCAATGAGTGAATGAGGAAGAGAAGCCAGTACATAAAGTGGTGGCTCATCAAATCTGAAGGTGGCGGATAGAGACAAACATTCTGCTTTTTCACACCACTGTTTCACACTCCTCAACAAAACAAAACAAAACAAAACAAAACAGAACTAGGAACTTAGCTAGTGCGGTGTGACAGAACATATATAATCCCGCAGCTCATAATCCCCGGAATCAATACGGTCAAGGGTACTTTTGTACTTGCATCAAATTACACAAGTCCATTACAGAGCGCAACTAACATTTTCTCTAAATTTCGTAATTATTCTCAAAATCTATAGTTTGCCACAAATATAGGGGAATTTTTTTTTCTTTCCCATCGTTATCCCTAACATCCAACATATATGGAACAGTTGGAGTTGCAGTAATTTACTACAGGAAGAAACGTTACAAGTAATTTGAATGATACAGAATAGGAGCCAACAATGCTTAAGCCATAATAACGAGGTCGAGACATGAACTTATATTCTGAGTATTGAAATGACAATATAGGGATGGGAAAAATGCTTACACAACGAGCTTTATATGCATACACCAGTTAAAATAGACAGACGAGGACGTAGTACCAAAGAAATGAAGTTAACAGTTCAACTTTAGCCCTCTTTTTTCCTTGTGTTGTCTCCTTTTCGTTACCCGTTATCTAGACTTTTGGTATGTTGTGGATCCTTTTAGATGAACAAAGGTGCAAGTCCACATGGTGGGGGATCTCAGGTCGCGTAGTTCTTAGGCCATTAAAGGGTGACTAACACTTTAGAACTGAGATGCAGATCTAGCAGCCTCATTGAGGCAATAATTGTATTAGAATTAAGTAACAAGATTATAGTTTTGATTCCCCTCAAATAAACAAAAACTTGGCCAATGAGGTTTGGCTCAGTTGGTAATGGCGGGTTTGTGGTGGAGACTCATCCAAGTTCGATCTCTGCTACCAACAGGCCTCGTTAGTTCGCGATCTGTAAATTCTCCTATGAAAATTCATACCTGGAGGCTGGTGTGACAGGTACGTGTCCACTGTCAGTCTTTCAGGGTTGAGATTGCAGGTTGGCCTTGTGATGGTGGTGTAGCGTAACCAAACTCTCATTTAAACTTTCAAAAAACTTGTGTGAGTAGTAAAAGGGCAAACGTCCTTACGTTGTTCATGCATATTTAGAAGGTTACAGTTTAGATTTAAATTATAACGAGGACCTTCTACTAAAATGCCCTTAACATTGTTATTTGATTTTTTAGAGGGATTCGAAGTGCCCCGCAGGATGAACTATGAATCCTTCTTCTACTGATCATAGAAAGTTTTGAAAGTTTAGCTGCGAAAGTTCTTAACGACAACATGACAATTAATGCAAGTAACAATTAGCAGTCATTCACTTAACAACCAGAAAATCCAAACTTCGACTAAATTCTACACCAAAAAATCATTGCCTGGCTGCCATAGTTCATTCTAACTATCTTCAAGTCTTCTCAACAGGTATTGTACTTCAACTTCTTTGGTGAGAGGCATGATCCAATCCCCATACACATCTGCAACAAGATTTGGCTTGATCTTGTACACAGGAGTAGCATCGTCTTCCTCATGGTGGATTTTGATTTCCTGGCCAAGTGTTCTTGTCTTGATCTCTACTCTCTTCTTGACACCTTCTTCCACTTTCTTAAATGTCAGCAACTCCATCAATTTAGCCCTGTCCTGCAAGAAACGCATGCCGGCACAAGAGAAAGGAGAAAAGGACTTGTGAGATACAAAACCATCAAGCAAAGCGTGCAATAAGCCAAAACCGAAGGCTGAGTCAGGGCACATCTAGAAGGGGGACTTTACTTTTGCTTTAATCGCAGGCTCATAGGCTGCAAAGGATTCTTGGAATTTTGCCTCTGCGACAAATTTACCATAGTGGATTCTCTTCGAGAGTGCCTGAGAAATACTGATTATTAGGCTTAAGGACTGCTCAAGACTTTAAGGCTCATTAGGCAAACTCTGAAAACAGAAATGTTAGTTCTCTAGTAAATTGGGAACAAACTCTTCTAACACACAACAGCTTTGCAGATACTTGCATATTAACTGCAGGGATTAAGTACTTATTCAACTAAATAACACCAGAGAATTAAAGCATTACAAAAGGCCTACTAGATTGGTTATCTTAAAAGTGGTTCAGAGACTTACCTGCAAGCAAAGGGTGTCACAAACAGCAGCTGATCCACAATTACCATCATCTCCTTGTTCGACTAGGCTGGGAAGAATATTTCCAAAATACATATCCCAAACTTGGTGGTTTATATTAATCGAATCAGCACAAGAATGTAGAACCTAGTTGCACATCAGCAAGCAAAAAAGACCAAAGGAAGTTTAGCTTGCAACTTGAAAACTTAAGTACGTATACAAACCAAGTAAATTTTAAACATCATAGACAAGTATCATGCTATGTGGGCTAGGACTTACCTGTGGGTACTGCAGAGGTGGAAGCAATGGCTCAGGCAAGTGTTCTGGGAAGAATGGATGCTCATCAGGACTCTTGTATCTGCCAACCTAACTTGCAAAGTGAAAGGCATTAACAAGAGTTCCAAACCAAAAGTGAAATAAAAACCACACAAACATAGCTCGCTGTTTATCACTTCTCACATCTAGGATTATAGTGTTGTCACTTGAATTATTACCTGAGCATGGAGCTTTTCAGTTTCCATGAGCATGAACTCCACCAGCGAACCATGAAATCCTTCCATAGAGAAAGCATTAGGGTCATAAGTATTGGGGTTGTGAGCATACTGTGCCCTCTCCAAAAAACAAAATATAATGTCGTCTTCCTGGCGAATCAAAGATTGCCTTATGCTGTCGAGAGTCAAGCTCTCGCTTTCGTCTACTCTCTTCTTCTCTGAATATCTATATGAAAACATATATAAGGCACAGTGTCACAATACTTAGCCTGCCAGGAGAAAATGGACTTGTTCCCCTGAAAAGTGGTAAAATTTCAAATCCATTCAACAATTGAATTATATTAGTAAAATCCCTGAAGGAATATTGCTCAAAAACATTGCTGTAATCTATCTCAGACATCTTCGGTAATCCAGGGTATGCACATTATACACAAACAAGTACCAAGTCTTGTTGCACCCTCTTTTATCTTAATATTCTCATGATTAATCAATCAAATATGTGCCTCATTCTCATATCTCAATGGTTCAGACCAAATTAGAGGAAGAACAACAACATTCAAGATGAGCCTTAAGCAGCAATAACATAACACACAAACTATATATGAATGTAAAATGATCTAGCAAATCAATGATACACATAACAAGTATATACTAAAGTTTTCAGTACCTCCTGAAGTATGATGGAGATGTAGAAGCTTGCAGGGTCCATTTTCTTCCTCGATTGGATACAAAGCTATGGCAGGAGGTTGCAAAAATGGTCTTGCAGACCAAATGCGAAAGGGGTCTTGATAAGGAGGACTTTAGGGTAGTGTAGGCTGAAATGTTGGAGACTGAAGGTTGTAACATCTTGGTGGCGTCCATGGTGGTGATTTGGGGACCGAAACAGTGAGGGAAGACGAGTCTGGTTAGCGTTTTAATCCATGTAATTATAATACATTACAGCCATTACACTACTAGTAAAACAAAACAAAAAATATTTAGGATTAGGTTTTGGCATTTGGGCTAGAAAGTTAAGCAGTGGTGTTTTCTGGATCCAGATGTTTTGTTTTATATGATGAAATCAGAGTTGCCAAACTCGAGGTGTCATTATCTGGCCCAAAAGACAAGAGGCATCTGGGATCATTTGAAGCTATTTTTTATTGTTTGTTGTCATAAGGGGAAATTCAATTTTCTGTTTTTCAGTTTTTCTTGGTCGAAGCTAATATGGGAAGAAATTTAGAAAATCAAACAAGGAAATACAAAATACTTGGAAATGAATTATTTTGGTTTGATGATCCTCCCAAATAAATCTTCAAGCTTAAAAACTTACAGTAAACAAATGGTACTTCAATGTTTCTATAATATAGTAGCACAAGTTTGGTAAAATTTGACTTACAATTTCATTTTGAATAGACAAGTAATTCACCTTATCGTCTTAGTTTGTACAAGAAATTGAATCAACTTACCTTAAGTAGTTGAATTGCCTGGACTAATGATTTCTCTAAGAGCTTCCCGTCCCACTTTTGTTCTTCTTGCTCTTCTCTTTTCTCTCTTCATATGAGTAGCTGCGATCGTTTTATAACCCTCTCTTTCTTTCTAAGTCTTTCTCTTCGTGCATATCGAAGAAACATATGTTTGTCTCTAGAGCAAACACACAGAGCGAAACCAAACACTCGGCGTGATATTAAGAGGACACGTTTACATGTCATGTTATTTTATTACTCCATATCTAACGTAACTTTTTCTCTTTATGCGTATTGAAGAAACATGTGTCCTTCTCCAGAGTGAAACCGAACACTCGGCGTGATATAAACATGACAAGTTCACATGACAACACTCCATATATAACGTTACTCTTTTTCTTTTTTTGCATATCGAAGAAACATGTTTCCTTCTCCAGAGTAAAAACACATAACAAAACCGAACACTTTACGCTATATACACATGACAAATAAACATGCTAATTATGTTACCATAACACATAGCGAAACCAAACACTTGGTATCTAAAGATGCTGTTATGTTTGTTTTGTTCGTTAAAAGTCAAGAATAAGGTAGATAATTTGGAAACAAGATCAAATCATCTTTTCATCACAAATAGATTCTATAAAACATTAGCATAGGTGTAAATTTGACCGATCGAACACATTACATTTTATCTAGTATTTACTTAAATGAGTCGTTGATGATATTAAGGGTTCATGGTTGATGTAATTAACCAATGAAATCCAACCAAAAACAGTAATTAACCATTGTTCTCCATAAATTTCTTAGCCTTTTTATAAGCTTGCTTCAAATACCCCTTGAACATAACCAAATCCAGTTTCACATTTTGCTCCTTCAAGTAAATGTCCATAACCTCAGCTCGCCACCCCATTTTCTGAAGACCACTCGGATCTTTCACTACTAAACTATCATTGCCATACTTGTCCACCAAGCTACTCTCTTCCACTCCGATCTTGTACTCAAAATACTCCAAGTCCAACCCCTTTGCCACAGTCCCGAAGCACGCCTTCGCCACCCAGTCCACCCCAATCGGCACCACCTGCACAAACACCGAACCCGGCCGGAGGAACAATGAGTGTGTAAGTGCAGCGCCATGTATCCCAACCAAAGCATGGCTTGAATTAAGTAACGCATAAGACTCATGCAATGAGGTATTGGCCTTAGGCTCAAACACAACCACATCAAACCCCACTTTCTTTATCAAACGAACTACTTGAGCTTGGTTCATGATCCTGCGTCCAGTTGCATGACTCCGGCTCGCCAGAACAAGCCGCGGCCGGGGTTTTTTCAGCTGAGAGAGGAGGAGTCGAGCTTGGGATCTTCGGTTATATGCATTGTCTAGGAGCTCACGGAAATGTAGAAATGTTTTTGAGTTTGGTATTAGTGTTTGGTTTATAGTCATGAAACCATGTGTTATGAGGCCTAGCTTGGCAGAAGGAAAACAATGGGTGGTGGTAACATTTCCAAGGGTAATTATAGGGTGCTTGGTGAAAATGTGTAGTAAATCAGCATACTTAGAAACCCACAACTTTGGAGCGTCCGAAGCCACGATTACGAAGTCTTGATCCGGCAAGAGTGTGTTGATGGTGATAAAGAGTGGGATGAACCCATCATTGAAGTCGTGCCAGAAGTTTCCGGTGTATCCACCGGCGGCGAATACTAGTGCTGGAGCATTGTGTTGGACTTTACACAGTGGGATTCTTGGGCCAACAGTGAGCGTGAAGTCCTTGATCCGGCTCATTATGAAGTCTTCGAATTTTCGAGGATAGGGCCGGATTGTTGCCATGGATGGAAGTTGGGTCGAGCTCATAATGAAGAATGTGGATGTGGTTGGATCCAAGACTGTTGGACTGTTGATGGAGCAGAGGTCGTAATGTTTAGAGGTACGGTCGCAAATGATCGGAATTTCCTTTGAAGGGTGATGGGATTGTTTACTAATGGCTAATATGTCACGTGTTATTTCTGAAATCAAATTTTGAGAGGATCAAAACACAAACATAAACCAATTATGTCAATTATTAGTCTCAATAATTTGGTTCTCTATTTTCGCTAGTCTTTGATTTAGCGTATGGTCTCATCTTTGTGAGTGAGAAATCGTGAGTCCAACTCACACTCATATGTGACAATTATTTTCGGTGTTAGAAAAGAAAACAACAACTGCAATTGGTTTTTTTCTGAATCAACTAATAATACTTAAGACAGGTTTTTGCAAATTAGGGAAATGACAACTAATGAATACACAATAACGGGTGCACTGCCTCAAGGAACTAGTGGACTCAAGTGAGACAAGTAGAAATTCATAATCAATGATAATTTCGAATAAAATCAAAGAGAAGTTGGCAGCATGCAAACAATTGAGAGTTTAAGACTCGCTGATTCGATCAGATCAGTGTTACCTGATCAATCAAAACTATTGGAAGATGCAGAAGAAAAAAAAAAGGATTGATAGAAAAAGCTAGCAAGCTTTCTGTTCATACCTGGAGTCTCTGCTGAAAATTCTGCCCTGTTAAGAATTCTGGTGGTTGATGAGATACAGATATGGAACACAATGAAACACAAGCACGACGCAGCCAATGCTACCAAAACCCTCGTCTTCCTCATTGGCCTTCGAACCGGTGTTCGCATCGACTTAACTCTGATATATGATGAACAAAGGCCCTGATGCATTGTGCCCCAAATGTTGGAAATTGTATATGAAGATTGAAGTTGAATCTCGGGTTCAAGGTTCTTCTGGGAACAACCGAACAAGAATTTTAATCTGCTTTCGAGTCTGACACTAGGTCATAATGACTAGGGATTGAGTGAGAGTGAGAAAGAGTGGAGGGTATTAAGATTGCTAGAAGTATATATACAGAAGATGGGTTAATACTCATTGGATGCGTAAAAACGTTGTGTCCAAAACTCCAAACTCAAAAGGAAAAGGGCATGCCCTTATAGGGAGTCTGATACAGGAAGACATGAGCTGCAAGAAGATTGTGGTTGTAAAATGATATCCATTATTAGAATTTGAAGATAGCTTTTATAGTAAAGTTTCTCTATGATTTACATACTTTTGTAAATTGTAATTAATGAAAAATATCTCGCATCTCTTGTATTTGTGATGTAGCTCTTTACAATGATAACTTTGGAATAAGGTGAAAATATTAGTTGTAAAATGATTCCATATAAACTTTTCTTAGGGAAAAAAAAAAAAAAAAACCATGCTAAACTATGAATTTCAAACCTCTTAAGGGTAGGTTGAAACTAAATATTCATTTTACGGTGCAACATAGTAAGAAAGATGTGTTTTTGGTAATTATGTTTCGTTGTGATTGGATTATATATCTTTTTGATATGTCACCGTTATGTTAAAACAAATGAAGTAGCTAGTTAAGCACTTATTTGGTGCTTGTTAGAATACTTGTATTATGTAGAAACTCTTTCTATTATTTCAAGATGTTCTCTCAATGTTTATTAATTAATAGAGACTAGAGGACAACCACACTAGTCCTCTATCAAAAAAGATAACTAAATACACTGTATTAATTTGAAAATAATAACGAATTACAAGTTATGATTGATTATCTGACAAAAACGAATGAATAACATTTGTAAAGCACATGCATGCACTCCTTTTTCCATTAAATCTCCGATTAGTCCTATTTGTCTCCTATCTATTCCATTGTACCAAACTCATTAACCCTCATTCTCCATAAATCTCTTAGCCCTATTAAAAGCTTTCTTCAAATATCTCTTGAACCTAACCAAATCCAGTTTCACATTTTGTTCTTTCAAGTAAATGTTCATAACCTCGGTGGGCCAACCTGTTTTAAGAAGAGCAAATGGATCCCTTACCAACAAATTGTCCTTCCCATACTTGTCCACCAAGCTACTCTCTTCCACTCCAATTTTGTACTCAAAATACTCCAAACTCAACCCCTTTGCTACTCTCCCGAAAAACGCTTCCGCCGCCCAGCTTATCCCGATCGGCACCACCTGCACAAACACCGTGCCCGGCCGGAGGAACAATGAGTGCGTGAGGGCAGCTCCATGAACCCCAACAAATGCATGGCTTGAGTTCAGTAATGCATAAGATTCTTGCAATGAGGTTTTGGTCTTAGGCTCAAACACCACCACATCAAAACCTACTTTCTTTATCAAACGAATGACTTGGGCTTGGTTCATAATGGAGCGTCCAATGGCATGACGTCGGCTCGCTAGAACAAGTCGGGGCCGAGGTTTTGTGGGCTTAGAGGTGAAGATTTGGGCTTGGGATTGGGCATATTGGTTATAGGCTTTGCCAAGAAGCCCACGAAAACTCAAGTATGTCTTTAAGCTGGGTAGTAGTGTTTGGTTTATGATCATGAAACCATGTGATATAAGGCCTAGCTTGGCAGAGGGAAAACAATGTGTGGTGGTATCACTTGCTAGGTTAACAATAGGATGCTTGGTGAACATGCGTAGTAAATTTGCATACTTACTAGGCCACCATTTAGGAGCTTCAGAAACCACAATGATGAAGTCTTGATCGGGGAATATGGTGTTGGCTGTGATAAAGAGAGGGATGAATCCATCATTGAAGTCGTGCCAAAAGTTTCCGGTGTAACCTCCGGCGGTGAATACTAGGGCAGGAGCATTATGTTGAACTCTACACGATGGGATTCTTGGCCCGACAGTCAGTGTGAGGTTCTTGATATGCGACATTATGAGGTCCTCAAATTTTCGAGGATAGGGTCTGATTATTTCCACCAATGGAGGTCCGGTCGAGTTCATAGTGAAGAAAGTTGATGTAGCTGAATCCATGACTGTCGGACCGTTGATTGAGCAAAGATCATATCGTATGGAGGTTCGGTCACAGATGATCGGACTCTCCAGAGGAAGTGACAAAGACTCCGGTGGGTGGTGGATTAGTTCACTAATCAACTTCGACTCTTCACGAGTTGTCTCTAAAATCAATATATATAACAAATATTAATAAATAATGCTAGATGCAGGGATAGATCTTAGTGCATTGTTATCTGGGCTACAGCCCATAGAGTTTTTTTCTTCATTCAAATTAGACAGGCATAATTATCATGGATTAGAGAAAGAAATTAAGGTTAGCCTAGTCAAAAAAATAAGAAGTCAAACAGGCAATCATAACTGTAGCATAAGAAAATAAAGAAACTAAAACTAAAATTAAAATTCCATTAAAACGATAAGGGTGTGTCCTGTAATGCTTTACAAAACCATTTTTATAAAACTGAATTGCAAAATGAAAATCAAGAGTTAAATTACAAGTTTTTGAGATCCTAATACTTGTTCGGTAGAAGTAATAATATTTCTAAAACTTCAAAAAATTAAAACCATGTTTGACACTGTTTATATACAAATCTTCTTTTTCTTCGAACAACAAAATCATTGTAAATATTCCTCACTATTCATGAGAGATATTGATAATGATCTTGCAGTTTGAGATATTGATATTGATAGTCATTACAGCGTTGCTTTCAGAAACGAACTACAGAGGAGATTGCTCAAGAACAAAATCCCTCAATTATAATAATATGAAATTGAAAGCTCTTAAACGTTAAACCTAATTACTCCAAGCTCAAATTTAAAACGATAATTCAAACAGATCTGAAAGCCTTCGTTGTATATTCATCTTGTCCAAGAGAATTCAATTATATTAAAGCAGAAACTACTGATGAAGCTTTCAACCCAGATCATCTAAGTAATCATAATTACAAGGATTGTAACCTTCAATCTTCTCTACTTCATATGATTCTTCAAATTTCAATTGATTGAAAAAGATGAGGAATTTCAACTACTTTCTTCCATAAACAAACATGGTGTTGTTGAAACTTGTAAGCTCCCGTAGATGTATATGAGAGGAGAATGAAACAGAGAGGAGAAGTCTCAACTCTTGAGGATTCTATTTAAAGAAACAAAAAGCCTTCAATTAATTACAGAGTTGTTTGCAGAAACAAGGAAAACGTCAAAAAGTCATTTCCTATATTTACTCACAAATCTTGAGTTGTATCTTAAAACTCATTTTGCTTGTTTTTCCAATTTAGTCCACCGAACAGGAATTATATGAGATTTTAAATTTGTAAAACGAAAAACAGTATCACAAAATGATACCGAACGGGCCCTAAATCTCATTGATCCTTTTTCTGAAAGCATCTCAGGCAAGTTAAACACTATATATTTCCTTTTTTTATATGCAACGTTAACTCATTTTATAGTAGTTAGACTTAATTAACTCACTTTCTAGAGACCATGGGGCACCCAATCCTAATTGATTAAGCCAACTGTTGATAATCATTCATGATCAGCATTCTTCCATAGGAATGAAATCTACTTGTTCTATGAATTAATTGTAGCGAATTTATTACATATTTATAACAATTTTGCAACAAGATCGGCCCTTTTTCTAAATTTTTTTGTAATAAAAATATATAATTTTGTTCATAATATTTTTTTTAGCCCAGTCTAATTTGAAATCATGGCTCCGTCCCTGGTTAAATGAACAAACTTTTGGTAAACCACCTAGCGCCCACTTTAGATATCAGCTGAACTGTCAAAATCACTTTGGTGAACTAACTAGCTTGAAGTGAACAAACTTTATTGCACATCACTAGCTCATTTTTCATCTCCTTTTGCCTGCTACTGGCAAACTATGCAAATTACAGATAAGGAGCACTAGTTACATTACTGGCACAGCTTCAAGAACAGTCTAAAATACATTCGGCTATTAATATAGAAAAAAAGAAAGAAAGAAAAAAAGTGTTAGCCTGTTAGGTACTAGTGCAGCATTGGACTCAGTGATTAACCGTAGAAATAAGTTGCATAATCAATGACATTAGCAAATGCGAGTTGTCGACATGCATATAATTGAAACTGAAATCAGTTGCGTCTGAGAAACAAATTAACCAAAACATTTGGAGGTTTCATGAAATGGGAGTCGGAGACATTAATAGAAAAGTTTTCACTTCATACGCACCTCGAGTCTTAGCTGGAAATGCTGCATTGTTGAGAAATCTGGAGGTTGATGAGACACTGATCTGAAATATAATGAAGAACAAGCACAAAGCAGACACTGCTACCAGAACCCTCTTCTTCGTCTTCATCGTTCAGCTCCAATCTAGTATTGATGACACCAGCTTAGTTCTATATATAATGAAGGAAAGGGCCTTCATGCATTGCGCTAAAAATTGTATGTGAAGATTGAAGGTGACTCTTGGGGGTAGAGATTCTTCGTGGGACAAGAATTTGAATCTGCTTTTGATCTGGTAAATATGATTGCCTGATCGCAATCGAGTGAAAGTGAGAGTGAGCTCGAGAAGAGGCTGAGATTGCTAGAAGTGATGGAGTGTACAGAAGAAGATAGTGGAGATGAGAAGAGTGTGTAAACACGTTGTTCGCTTAAAAAGAAAAGAAAGTGAAATTCCTTGTAGCTAGAGAGGCTCATAGAAGAAGACATTAGCTACAATTGGATTATGGTTCTGAAATGGTATTCATTACTTGGCCTTGAAGATGACTTTTACATAGTAAAGTTTCCTTGAGGCGCTATCTAATTAGAGATTCTTACAATAAATGAAAAATCTCGAACTTTTCTTTTGGATGTATGCAAAGTTGGAAAGCTAGCATAAGCATATCGATTACATGATTTACATCCATATTTTCCTATTGGCATCTAGCATGTTTTGATTTATTGATAAAATTGTGTTGTATGGCACCTATTCCATGATAATGAAAATTGAAATGAAATGCCACTACCTATCCTTCCTTCTCCATAAACCTTTTGGCCTTGTCATAAGCGGCCTTCAAAAACCAAGAAAACCTGTCCAAATCCAACCTGACATTCTGTTCCTTGAGATAAATCTTCATAAACTCCACGGACCAATTCCGACCAATCTTACCGGCCGGATCCTTAACCACAATGTTATCCTTGCCGTATGTTTCAGCCAAGCTGCTCTCCTCCGCGGTAATCCTATAGTCAATGTACTGCAGCCCCATTGCTCTAGCTGGATTTTCATAGCACCATTTTGCTATCCACTTAGTCCCTAGCGGCACAATTTGCATGAACACGGTCCCCGGCCGCATGAACAACAAGTGAGTAAGGGCCGCACCATGAACACCAACCACCGCATGGCTATTATTAAGCAAGTCATATGCTGCATGCAAACTAGTCCTTGAACTTGGCTCATAAACAATCACCTCAAACCCTATTCTTTCTGCCAAGTCCATTGCTTCCTCTTGATTCAAGATTGCTCGGCCCACGCTTACGTTTCGGCTAATGAACACGAGGCGTGGCCGATCGTTGTGGTGGCGCTGAAGGTGGAATCGTTGTGCGGTTTCCCTTTGGCCAAAGGCTTTTCCTAGCATGGCATGGAAATGTGGTAGTGTTTTGGGGGTCTTCAACTTTTTGGGGTTTACGGTCAAAAACCCATGAGCAATTAGGCCCACGGTGGCAGAACGAAAACAATGTGTGGCAGTATCATTATCAAGGTTTATGATTGGGTGCTCGCTAAACACGTTTAGCAAATCTGAGTACCTCTGAATCCACCAATCACGTGCTCTGGAAATCGCAAGGACGGGGACTTGATCGTAGAGGATAGAATTGACGATGATGTACAGGGGGATGAACCCATCGTTGAAATCATGGAAGAAGTTTCCGGTGTACCCGCCCGCACTGAATACGATGGCCGGGGCATTGTGTTGGATCTGGCATTTTGGGCCTGGTGGGCCGGAGGTGAGGGTGAACTCTTTGATTCTCGACATTGTTGAATTCTCGTGTTTCCGTGGGTAGGGCTTGATTTTCTCCACCACGGTTGGGCCTGTGGCATCCATTACGAATAAGGTGGAGGTTGTTGGGTCCAGAACTGTTGGGCCGTTGATGTAACAGAAATCGTAGTAATCATCGGAACGGGTGCATCTGATCATTGTCGATGATGAAGATTGCAAATGTGTCGATTCGATAGGGTCCTGCCCTCTCGGTGCTAATCGTTTGAAGATACCTGCAAACATTAACAAGTAACATTCAGAATAAAAATGGACAGTGGAGGGGCTGTAGTCTCTTGTTTGGTTGTACATAACACCTAACGGATTGGTCTACGGGCCTAGGAAATGGGATACAAAGCTCAATCCGAAAGGAGGGTATCAAAAAAACATTTTGAAAAACAATTACATTATTGTGCTAAAGGTAAAGGTATTGTAAATTTGGTTAAAGAATGATTATATAATAAGACTGTTTTGTCATGTGACAAGTATCGAGTGTGATATAAGTGATGTTGTCGACTTGTCATCTTACAATAGTGCGGAATATGTTTTTAATGTGGTATTTTGTTTTTAGTCGCGTGAAACAGTACCCTTATGCAATACTAGATGTAAAGCTAAACTTTTACACTCGACAACTATCCCAATTTTCTGTCAATGTCAACACATCCTAAAGCAATGGCATAGATTCCAAATTCTTAGTTTTCTTTTAGTCTAAAAATGAAGTTGAATGGTTACATAGATGCTTGTGTGCTTTGTCATTGGTTCATTGGTATTTGATATTGATTCTTGCCTTGTAATGTTGTTAATGCTTTCTATCATATTAGGACAACTAGCACATGCTTAACCAGACCAGTTTGCAAGCAGGAAAAAGAGAAAACAGAACAAAGAAATGTAATGTGCAAGAGATCAAATTGATCCAAGTTTCAATCTGGAGCATACCTGGTTTTGGAGTTGTTGCAAGTGATTGAATGAGTTCGAAGTTCAACTTCAAATTTTCCGACAGATTGATGTGGCAAACAAACAACATCACCAAGAGCGACACCACCAAAACCGCCGCTATCGACTCTTTCTTTTTCATTGCCAGCTATAACCTATACGATTGAAATTCTTCTCTGAATCAAACTTTCTCTGCAACACGATTAACTTCTTGCGATCAATTGGTGTGACAAAAGGGTGTGGTTTTTACACAAATTCTGAGTAGACAAACACAACGAATTTACGAAGAACAATTCGGGAACCTTGTGTTTGAGGAAGAAGCGAAGCAGAGAAAGAATGAGATGGTGTGGGAGGCATCTGATAGCTGCAAAACTATTATGATCTCACAGCAGGTTCATTAGGCTTATGGCTTTTAGGCTCTGATTTAAGGCTTTGTGGGATTCTAATTCTATGGGGGCACTGTTTGCTAAAAGATTTAATAAAAAAATTTACAGTTGAGGGAGATTAGATTCTTTATTAGAAGAAATGTACCAGCAGTATTTCTATATTCTACAACCACGGATACTTTGTCACAAATTAATTAAGTTACCAAATCAAGTTTGATGCATTATATGGTTTATGTAAGTCAACACATATCAGAACGATTGATTGGAATGGAAATTACAACATAATTCTAGTAACCTGACAAAGGGATGCAAATAGAAGTCCTTCTATTTGTATGTACAACAAACTAACAAAGGGATTTGGCTCCTCTTAAATGAGCTAATTTTTAAGTTTGTGAATTTCATAAAATCTAGACCTTTAATTGTAAAGTGCATGAATTTCTCTGCGTGTTGGTAATGTAGTGCACAGATGTTGTTTACATCACCGACGAGTAGTTTCTGCTCTTAATAGACATATAATTACGGTCACTTTACAATGTTTATAATGCTCTCCCAATGATCGGCTCAATAAGATGTTTTTATACTTATTCCACACATAAAAAAATAAAATAAAAACAAACAAAAAAAACTCTGCATATCAAAAATAAAAGTCCGGTTCAAGGGACACAATATTTGACATCATTTTTTACACTGTTTTTTATCCCTTAGATCTTAATTGATCAAATGGTTGTTATTGATTGTAAGTATGATTTGGCAAGTGACACGGCAATAATATTATTTTCATACAAAAATAAAAATAAATTTAGCTAAACAATTTCTTTTATAAAGAAATTCGTTTACATGATCGAAGAACTCCAGAAGAAACACCATGTTCTTCACCGTGAAATGAAAATCAATGGTGCTTATATGGCAAATATCTGTTTTTCTCTTTAAATAAAAATACTAACTTAATATCAATCTTAGGATCATCTAATCTTTCTCTTCACACAAGTAAATCAATCTTCTTAATTGATTTTCTATAACTAATCGGCAATCTAATCAATCGTGTTTTATATATCTATGTAGTGAGATCACTTATAAGCATGAGCAAACCCTATCGTATGAACTAAGGAGATCAGTTGTGGCCTAAGTTGCACAGACACGGACACGGACACGGCGATACGGCAAAACTCAAAAACTAAGTTTCTTACACGGTTTGGACATGGCGAACAAAATTATATATTTATGTATTTTTAATAAATAAAAAATATACTAAAATATGAAATAAGTTCATTACATTACCAAATAAAGTTCTAAATTCAATCTATTTTATAACCATAAGAAATAAGTCAAGTGCATAACTAATAATATTAAAAGCAGCAGACCTCTAGCACATAGAACATAACATTAAAGCAGCAAACCTCTAGCACATAGAACATAACATTAAAGAAAAACAAACTTAAACAGTAGCTTGTTTTCAAACATGGCAATCTCTAGCACAGTAACACCTAATAGACAAGAATATGAACTAATATAATTATCATATCTATAATCCATCCAAACTTTTTTTTTTTAAGTCTGAAATGCTGACGTGACGTGTCGTAATGCCATGTCGGGATCGGTCAACATGTCGAACACAGTGTCAACGTGTCGAACACTCCGACACTCCAGGGGTGTGGAGTGTCCGTGCAACATAGGTTGTGGCCATAAGCAAACCCTGTAGTATGCCCATTAGCAAATTCCATAAACTAATAATTATGGAAAGTAATTCTTTGCTTTTAAAAGCATCTGTAGTGGAAGGAATCAATACTACGATTGTATGAACTACATCTAAACTCTTCTTTATTTCCCTTCTTTAATAATATGGTATATGGGTGTTTTTCTTTGGTTTTTTTTTTTTTGGTAGAAAGATATGAATTTATTATTTGATATCTCTCAGATTTGTTCGCCATTTAAAGAGAATCGAGCACACCGCTTTCCCATGAATCTGGACATTCTATTTCTTGTTGATATGGGTGTTCTTCTGGAATTTCGTTCTTCTACTGTTTCAATTCATGTAAAGAATTTCTTTGAATTTCTTTATAAAAACAAATGAATTTAATTTGTTTATATTTTGATTAATAATATTATTGTCATGTCACTTGCCAAATCATACTTACAATTAATAACAACCATTTGATCAACTAAAATCTTAAGGATAAAAAACAATATAAAAAATGATGTCAAATATTGTGTCCCTTAAACGGTTTGAACGGTTGAACCGGACCCTAAAAATAATACTTATATGAGTTATATCTTCTATATGAAATCTACGCGATTGTAGAACATCAGGATTGAGAGTGATTGTCTTGAGGCAGTACCACAGATTTTTAGTGCAAATCATAATTTTAACGAGCATGAAACTCTCTAAGATGATATTGATCATGTTCGCAAGTAGCATGTTAAACTTGCGTTCTACATAATTCGAGAACTTGTAATACAATAACACATAAGCTAGCAGAACTTTAGCTTTTCAAACAAACTAGCTAACATCAAGCACCATCAACCTCCTGAATGCAATCTTGATGTACTTAAAAAGTATGGATCTCAAATGCCCAATCATGCTGCTTAATTATCAAGGAAAGTTTAGTATGTCTTCTCCATCATCAAAAACAAATAAATGCTGGGCCTATGTGCCTTAGGGTTTCTAATTTTAGTTGGGCTTTGTTTTGTATCTGGATTAGACCTAATATGGACTTTTATTTTGTATGTTGGGCCTATGTGTCTTATCTGCTGGGCCTCTGTGCCTTTTGCTCGGGCCTATGTGCCTCTTATTCTGGGGCCTTCGTGTGCCTCTTATTTTGGAGTCTCTATATGTTTCTTGTATTTAATCTGATCCTTGTGATCTTTTAATAGAAATTTCTATGACCAAAAAAAAACAAATAAATGCGAAATCATACGCTGCCGCTGGAACCGTCCGCAGAGGATAACAGGTTCTGGAGCATTACATCACTTGTAAGACAGCAGACGCCTGATGGATGGATACGGTGGACCCCACGTCATAGGACGAGGACCTGAGACGATATCTCTGAATCTCTGATGCGTAGGGGACTGATTGGAAGGTGGGTTAATAGATCGGGTGGGGCCCACCCAGAACACGTTTTGACGTCACGGGAATTACCCCAACGATTCTTGTCCCATGTGGCCATGTACAGTGAATCTGTTACACTTGCCACTTACCGTTTACCGGTAAAACATCTAAAAGTGAATCTGAGAGAGCTGGGGCTTGGGGTGGGCCGGACCGGGCCGGTGCCCGGTGGGGTGAAGTTGAACTATGAACCTCAAGGTAACAATGACTAGATCATTGGAATTGGTTAAATGAAATCATTGAAATGGGATGATACTTCACTCGATTCTTAGTTACATCTTAGATACGGGATTAAAGTTTTTTTTACTATAGTTACAATTTATAGATGGTTTCACAACTTTTTATGAGTAGCGATTAGATGAATCTAATGATGTTATATATTATGCATTGTTCGGTTTTTCATAAATTTATTTTTTAGGTTTGAAGTTATAATTATGTCATTTTGAAGTGCTCATTTAATCGATGTTATACTTTGGTCGAAACGGATTAGAGATTGTACACGTTTCAAATTGGAACGTGTGAGATCCAAATCTCTGGAATCAATAATTTTAAATACCTGTTTTCTTTAGGTGCAAGCATAAAGCTGGAATAGCTCAGTTGGTTAGAGCGTGTGGCTGTTAACCACAAGGTCGGAGGTTCGAACCCTCCTTCTAGCGTTTTACACATTCATTAGGTCAGATCTTTCTCTTCCTATTTCCTCTTCTTTTTTTTCTTTTTTTTATTTAGAGAAAGATCGAAAGAGAGGACTGGGAAGTGGAGACTCCTTAGTTGCTCGGCTTTTGGTTTCCTATTCGCACGAGGACTTCGTAACTTGATTTCTATTAATCTCAGGAGGACTTTTCCTAAACATTTACTAAACCATAACTTAACATGGCGTACGAGGAAGCCATTGCCCAACTTTCGAAGCTCTTGAGTGAGAAACCCGACCTCAAAGGCATGGCCGGCGCAAAGATCAAGCAGATAACCGCCGAGTTGGAGAAGGCCGCCGGTTCGAAGCAGTTGGACCCGGTGGAGAGAATCCAAACCGGGTTCGTTCACTTCAAGACGGAGAAGTTTGAGAGACATGTCGACTTATACGGCAAGCTTGCCACCGGCCAAACCCCCAAGTTTATGGTTTTTGCATGCTCAGATTCTCGAGTGTGCCCTTCCCACATCCTTAACTTTCAGCCTGGGGAGGCCTTCGTGGTCCGAAACGTCGCCAACATGGTCCCTTCATGCAACAAAACACACTACTCCTCAGTTGGGGCGGCAGTTGAATACGCCGTGCTACGTTTGAGAGTGGAGAACATTGTGGTTATGGGACACAGCCGCTGCGGCGGTATAAAAGGGCTCATGTCGATCCCGGACGACGGGGGCCGTGACGGTGACGACGAGTTTGTTGAGAGTTGGGTCAAAATATGTGCACCTGCAAAGGCCAAGGTTAAGTCAGCTCATAGTGATCTAAGTTTTGCAGAGCAGTGCAAAGTCTTGGAGAAGGAGGCTGTGAATGTGTCACTTGGGAACTTATTGACGTACCCATTTGTTAGAGAGGCCGTTGCGAACAATACTCTTTCTCTTCAGGGTGGATACTACGACTTCGTTAACGGTAGTTTCCAGTTCTGGCATTTTGATTTCAACACTGCACCCAAATTGTATGCATCATAATATATAGGAAAATAATGTGGTATGGTAATTATAATTAGTTTCTCTATTCTCCTTTCTATGCATATCAAACATATATCTTCCTAGCTTCAAGCGTACAGGTAATACAGTGATCAATGTTCTTGTAGCTAGGCAATGCTGTCTCTTTTTTTTTTTTTTTTCGGTTTTCGTTTAGGCAATCCTGCTTGTATGTAGGTGTGTTGTGGTTTAGATTTTCATATTACAAGCTTAGAAAAATAAAAACTACTCTGCTCTCGGTTAAATGCAAATAGAGAGAATGGGCCTGCTCTAGTTAAGGGCCCTTTAATTTTTAGAGTTGCCCTAATCAAATTCTTGAATACTCTACATAATTCTGTATTTGGGATTTGGGGTTGCAAGCCAACCATCGCTCCCATTTTGTTGGCTTGAAACCTTGCCAAATCTGATCTCTTAAAACTCCATTTAAATGACAAAAATTGTCACTTTGAAATATCGTATAATTTCTATTTCAAAATTACACAATTTAGTTTCATCATTCATTATTTGGCGTAATTTGTAAAAAATATCATGATCAGTACATCTCATTTGAATAGGTCACTACTTTTATATAATTGAGTTAAATTTACCACAAGTCCAGAACACAAACATCCTTCTCAACAACAAGCAGCTTGTTACCACTAATGTGATTTTAACAAGTATCATGAAGCGAAATGTCGTGGAGTTGGGTTGTCAATGTAAATATGTAATGCATCTTAATAATTGAGACTTGTGTGGCCAAGATGCAGACTTCAACATCATATCACCTGCTTGTACACATGCAGTAGTTGTCCGTGGGAACCTTAACTCACCAATCAAAGGTATAAAATCGTCGACCTACCAAATTGCCTTCTTTGAATATATACACCAAACCACGCAAATGTTGGACATGACCTATAAAACCCTTTTTACGGCATTGTGACATAATAATATTGTAACCACATTTCTTGCAATGCATGCAAATTCTGGTGGGTAAGTTATGTTTTTTTTTTTTCTTGTAGTACTCGTGGTTTCACTTATTTACTTATCAAAGGACAAATTTGACAATAAGGTAAATACCACTTAACCACTTATTATACGAAGTTGTCGTTTCAATTATAAGTAAGCCCACCATATTTATTATTTGATAAAATCCAACGATTGAAGCAAAACTGCTATTGCATATAATAATTTTCTCTACTATTAAATTTACATACAACACAATCATACAAATTTAGAGCATTATTTTTTTATTAAGTAACAATATGATCTTTTCTGCCTTACAAATTATTTTTCTATCATGATAAATTGAATGATGCATTGAAATACATAAAAGCCTTCCCCAACAATTTTACAATGAACCAGTACATTCTGCTTCCTAAAGCACACAATGTCATGAACATAATTAATATTTTCAGAGATTAAACACATAAAAATTCAACAAAAACCAATTGAAACAGAAAAATGAATGAAGAAGGACAATGATGGTAAATAAGTGTGTTTTGACCGGACTTTTTCCTCGAGAAAGCCGGAGGGAAAGTAGATGATGCTCTGCTGTCAGATATTCTCGGGAGTTGGGAGGAGGAGACACAGAGGACATGAGATGCCATCAATGTGGGGACCCCCATCCACCTCCACTAGGGGCGTTTTCGTCACACCACATATACAGTGGCAGTTTCGTTATATTTGTGGGAAACGAGGGGTGGACTTCTGCGTAGGCAGGCGGGTTCAGTTTAGAAGCCCAAGAATCGTGGACACAGATCGACATGGGGATTTGAGACAGGAGAGAGAGTGTGTTTGAGATTGAGTGTAGGGTTTTATTTCATTTTTAAAGAAAAATAAAAATAATTAATTCGGAATTTCGCCGCAAAATAGAAATACATGTACGGACAAGCGCTGGAATCTCATGACTCAGGGTTGTCCGGCCGTCTATTACGGTTTGGTTATTTTTTTTTTTTTTTTTTCGTAAAACTACGGTTTGGTCTTTCTCCTTGATGAATTGAAAAATAAAGTTATTTAGTGGAATATGTCACATTTTTATGTTTAAATCGCATGAACGAACAAAAGAGTTTTTGATAAAAATTCTATAATGATGACCACGACGGTTTAATAACATGCATATTGAAAATTGAAATTATTAATCTGAAGTTAAAATACGCATCAAATTGTTAGTGTTATTATAAAGTCCTCGCTAAAAACTTTTTCTCATATAAACAACTCAAATGATGCGAATAGTGTAAACTAAGTTAGTTAAACGACAACATCGATCAAACTCGATTTTAATCATTCTTCAAGAAAATCCCCGCGGAAGATAACATGGATATCATCTGTGTTGTTCTTAATCCAGTTACATGCTATTGTTATCCGTATCATGATAAGTGTGGACTCATTTTCTTTCTTATAAATCTGTATGGTCACATTTCAAGATTTCTTGTTCCCTTGGAGATCTAGAGTATGAAACAATTAATTTTTCTCAAATCTATGCCCATTACATACCGTCAGTAATGTGGCACGCTTAATATCACAACAGCTATATATGAACTTTGCAATAAATCTGACCATGCCTAATTTTGTTGATGATGACCCATTTATGTGACAAATCTGTCACCAACTCGTTTAAATTTCAATCACTCTGAAAATGATTTGTTCTGTTTTTGTGTAAATTTGATGACTTTGCCATATTAAATCCTCAATTGACTTGTACCGTTTGATATTTTTGGGTGCAGATATATGCTTTTCACCAAAGCTGTGATTCTGTTTCAAAATCCTTTTCGGCCAATAACCACATGCTATGCAACAACAAATTGTGGGGAAGGACATGTAATTGCTGTATTGCGGAAAAAGCAAAAATAGGAGGAATTTTATGAGCCCTAGTCCAAGAGGTCCATGAAAATAACCGAATAAGGCCCAAACTTGTCCTTAATTTCTTTTCGGTCAAATCACATATAGAATTTGGTTGTTTTCGACTTTACAATTTGTTATGTAAGATATGCGGCCTAAAACAAAAACAATTATGCTATTAAAATCCATGGTGACATGATAGACAATAAGTATGAGAGTAGTTAGTTTGGTATAATTATTTTAGTGTCATCTCAATAAGCGTTTTGAGATGATATTTCAACATAGATTTGTCTGTCCTACCGACGCGAGATAAGAACGGTCATACCTAAAAATTTCTGTTTGAAACCTTATGGTCTCGATAAATAAAAAAAAATGTAAGTAAAAACAAACAACAAAAGTTGAGAAAACAAACCACCATATATGATAAAAAAGAAAACTACTGGTAATGGCGGCGATGTGTTTGGAGAATCTATCATTTCTAGTTGTAGATGTAATTACTCTTTATGAGACTGTATCATAAGATACGGTATTACCTTGTTGAAGTTGTTACCTGCAAATGTTTGAAGGTGGAAATAATTGCTGCATCTTTTCATGCATAGAGATTGCTAAACAGTAATTAAAATGTACCCAATTCAATGTTGCTTTCAATTCTTCCAGATGAAAACAACCAATTTCAAGGTGGGGTTACCCTATTCAATGAAATATAGTAAATAACTGAGTTGGCTTTGCACCTGCTTATCAGAAAATAAGTGCAGAGTAGATCTGAAAAATTTCATCACCTTTACTTGTGCGACATCGAAGTATCAGACCCTTCCACAAAGAGTAAGGGATAGTTTGGTACTTTGGTATTGCTGTGTTTTAAAAAAAAACTGTTGTTATTGTATTTCAAAAATAATCAGCGGTGGATTAAAACAATTTTATGTTTGGTAAATATTAGTTTTAAAAGCTGCTGCCAGTGACATATAATTTTTTTTTATAAAAAAAAAAAAAACTGTTTTCCTGTAGTTTACCACCTAACACTATAAAATTTAAAAATTTAGATAAAAAGTTTTTTTTTTTTTCAAAAACGAAGCTATACCAACGGGGCCTAAGAACAACAAAAAATACTAATTGTATAA
Organism: Fragaria vesca subsp. vesca; assembly: GCF_000184155.1. Lineage (NCBI taxonomy): Eukaryota > Viridiplantae > Streptophyta > Magnoliopsida > Rosales > Rosaceae > Fragaria > Fragaria vesca. The sequence goes on along the minus strand of NC_020494.1, from coordinate 17,548,794 downwards.
GTACGTATAAGCCCAAAATATTTTGTTTGGCAAACCCCTGATAAATTTGAATTGAGATCAGTTGCGTTTTCTTTTCAAATAAGTATAATTTCAAACGGTTGAATTTTATACCTAATTCGAACGAACATGTCTAAACCTAACTCGTTATGAGTAAACCAGTAGTATTCATTGCATTCAAGTAATTCTTGGTTCCATCTTATAAAAAGAAAATATAATTCTTAGGCTCTTAGAGCATCTTTAGCAATGCTAGCCATATTTGAGTTAAATTTTCATCAAATTAGCTAAAATGTTATTTTGGCTAGCCACTTTAGAAATGTGTATGCATCAATACTCTCTATTTTAGCTAGCATTACATTAATATTATTCTTCAAATAAAGATTAAATAGTTTAAATGTATTTATATATCACTTAAAATATCTTAAAATGAATGTAATAAATCATAGCTAGTCTCATTTGAGTTATCTCGCTAGCTAAATATAGCTAAAAGTTATAATAGCTTAAGTTTGACTAGTCTGCTGGAGCTCCTAAAACATATAAAAAAACTAAACACGCTCTCTAAAATAGCTAAAAGCTAAAATAAAGAGTCTGTTAAAATTGCTTTTAGTTTTGTATATATCAATTTTACATTCACCCCTCCCCCCCCCAAAAGAAAAAATGACCAAAAATTTGCATTAATGGACACTAAATGAAAAATCAATAAAGAGCTTGAGCTTTCAAATAGCGGGACATCATTGCATAATAGATCATAAACCACTGTGGGGCCCATCACATCTAGTTAAACCCAAATCTTCCACTAGATGGAAAGCTTCACACATTTTCTATGAAAGTGACCATAGGATAAGTATAGGACCACATTTTTTTAGGTCTAAGGTTTGGAAAAACTATAATTCTATTTTTTCTCTCAAAAATATCTAGATTGATTGTGTGATTACTTGACCAACTTAACCACATGTGGACATGTTAGGTTGGATGGATTAGGGTGTCTCTTTGTACTTAAACATGTGAATGGGAGTGTGTTTAAATATAATGACATAATATGTATTTTCTAAATCTATATCTCCGCCTATTGATCGATTAATGATCACTACGAGCTACCACATAGTTTATTATTTCATGTTCTTGTTTCAATGAAAAATGTAAGATGATTACACATATTAAGATTCAATTTAATAAAACAAAACTTTTATTCTCACAATGATAAATTACAATTTTGATTCACAAATGTCTATTATTATAGATAATATACCCTTCTAAGGTGATGTACACTCACTGCTACATTGATGTATGGCAAACCATCCATATAACAAGACTCATGAAAATGAGAAGACTGCAGATTGGTTTTGTTTTCTTTTGGGGCGGAATTTGCGATAGGATTGGAGACATGAATTTTCATGCATATCTGGGTTACTTGAAGTGGCTGTGTACCAAGTTAGAGTTTTTGTCTGGAATTGGGATGGACAGTTTGGTCATTCAAATTAAACAGCGAACATGATTGACTGCACTTCTGTAAAGGCATCCCATCCTATGGTCCAGGACAACTTGTGTGCATTCTTTGCTCGTTGGATTTATATTTATGTTTCTAACTGTACGTTATATGATTTCAA